>NC_049170.1:128635214-128752714 GCF_009769625.2 Cygnus olor
GCAACCTTTGTCAATAGGAAGGCCAAATACTCAAACAGTGTATTGGTTGGAGTTTGCTCATTATTGGAGACCTTTCATAGTCATATTGACTTGCTGTCCAAATGTTGTTACTTACCTGATGCTTTCATTGTTTAAATGGTATAGACATTGGTATTGAACATGACTTTTCCCAATATTTGTCCTAAAATACACACATGGCTCAATTATCCACTGAAAATACTTAGGCTTTATTTTTCAGGGCATCTAAACAGTACTTGTGGAATAGGGGAATATAAACAAATATTTGGCAACAAAATTTGGCAACAGAGAAAAACAGGGCCCTGTACCGATGATGTTAATGTTCTGTACTGTGTCTCTCAGCACTCCTGGATTTTAGATTTTTTTTTTAATTTTTTATTTTTAGAAATACTTTCTTCACAACTCTGGAAGTCCAGCAAATCAACCCCCTGTGAATATTCCAGGGTCACAGAAAATATCTGTTTCCTTAAGTGTGGATTTAGTTATTCAAGGTCTTTTTCTATTCTCTTTAGAAATGCTCTTCTGGACCAGTTTTGGCTCAAATCATATATTAGACATACCCAGAAAGTGTGGCCTTCATTTAGATGTTAAGGCATTTCAGAAATGTTAGGATAATGCAATTTGCTTCCCTCTTCAAATTCATGATACTTTGAAATTTGCCAATACATCAGGCACCATTAACTTCTTCAACACATACATAGAGAAACAATAAATAAATTAAAAAAAATGCAAATGGCAGGAGGGTCTTATGGGACTTTGGAGCTGGATTATGCCTTACGGCTTAGTTCTCTTAGCAGACGACTATCTCACTAGGAGGACAGAGAACAGAACAGAGTTAAATCATGAGTTAAGCATGAGGTATTTCACATATGATGGACAGCTCTCGCCCTTACTAGACAGTGTAATTACTACACTGAAATAATATTATGAGCATATCCTTGCTTTATTGTCTGTATCTTTCAGAAGATATCTTCAATATCTTCTGGAAAATCAAAACTTCCTTTCGCTAAATCCTCTACATGCATAATCTTCAAATAATCTTCAATTATTTCCTTTTTTTTTTCTTTTTTTTTTTTTTTTTTTCCTCTTTAATCTTAAAAGTGGCTAGTTCTATTGCAGATCTTTCCAGGTCACTGGTGACTTTTGAAAATACACTATGAAATGAGATAAAGATGCAAAAGAATTAACCTTTCATATATGAATGAGAAAAATGGAAAGGGGAAATGGAGGGAACTTCTTATTCATGTCACCATATGATAACACTTTCCCTAAGTGAAACACTTTCCCACTTAACTAGAAATATCATTCACAATTTCAAATTTATAAAATGCCACAATTGATTGTGAGTAGCACTGAATCAAGCTTTGATTACATAGTTTTCAATTAAACAGTAAACACTTGCCATTTTCCAATCTCCTATAGTTCCTTCAGAAAATGTGATGAAAGACTAGTTTTTAAGATTTCCAAGATAAGGATATTGACACAGCAGATGCACTTAATTACTTTTAAAGAAAATTAGATAATTTTAATTCTAAAGCCTCAGAAAGTATCTGTTCTTGCCATGAAAGCATCTGTATTTGTTTATTGATTTGATCAGCACTGTTTTCCTTCTAAATCCCCCATTACTCAAAGTATCATGAAGCTATGACTTTTTTTAAGTTTGCTAGTACCGTCATCCTTCCTCAATTTGTTTGCTTTTGTATCTCTGCCTGTACATAGTTCCTGAACTTGTAACATTAACCATCATCATAGCACAGTTATACTTGAAGACTGTCAATAATATGCAACTAATCTTGGAACAATTATACCTCTCTACATTAAGACATAAGAATGTTTGTTGTAGAATATTTTGAAAAAGGATCTTTCTCTTGTGTAAGTGTCATAATGCTCTTCCTACATCCCTAGAAAAACGTGCAGGTCTGGTGAATGCCCAAGGTGAAACTTCTTTCATTCATTTCTGAACTGAGCAATCTCTTCAAACTGAATATAAACTCCATAAAGAAATATGTGTGGCCTGGTTAGGTTAGATACAAAGATAAATAATTTATTTCAGAGTTTAGAGAAGCATTGAGCAATGTCACTTTTTTCTTTCTCTCTTTTTTTTTTTTTTAAGCTACATATGTAAAAAGCTTTGTTCACGTCTTTACATTTTTACTTCACTTTTTGTAATGTTACCTTAATTAAAAATAAATAAGAAAATACAGAACTGCGGATATTTATTAAAAATCTCAGGAGAGAAGCCCTCCAGCTTCCTACAGCATTTAATTTATAGGAATTGAACACTGTGCTGTACTCAGCATATTTATTAAAGAAATACCTACTCCCTTCCAGAAAAGAGCAGTAAGTATAACTTTAGGTGTTTAAAGTGGTTTTGCTCTACCTTCCTTATAAGTCTAATGAGGAAGCATTTCCATTTAAACAGGAAAACAAATTAATCAAACCTCAGATTCAGAGTACTCCTGTCTATAGTTTTATTGTCTTGACAGTTAATATTGCATTATATGGTGGGCCTTTGTTTTGTCTATATTCTAATATCAGTTATGTAAACTCAATTTTTTTTTCCACTTTTAAAATCAAAAATTGTCTGAGACTTTAAAAATCTACTACCAGTAACAAAATGGCATAACCAGTTCTCTGACTCTTGGGCTTTATATGTGGGAACCAAATTTCCCACTGAGGATCCCCATAATGCTGGCAAAAATTGCAATGTTTGCTACTAATCTCTTTCATATTTATGCAAAGCTATCATCATATAGCACCTGAATTCTAAGGCATGTCCTGTTTTTAACAAATGGGAGAAGCATGGCACCATGCGCTCTGGTCTGTGAGAGGAAGCTAGAAAGAGGGGGAACTTTCAGATGTTGAAATATAAAGGAGGAAGAGAATATGAACAGCAGATGTTATGAAAGACAATTCAGAAATGTAGAAAGGAACCTGAGCTATGCAATGAGAAACAAAAGAGGGGACAATGTCCCTGATGATGGGCACAACAATAGACTGATCACATTTCTTTACATGGTATTTGGGGGCAGATATGATTCCATGCTTCTTGTCTTCTAAACTGTGAAGCACAAAACTTTCTAAACTGGAAACTATTCCAATTAGTGGGATTTATTTTTTTTTTTCCAAAGTTAGGAAAAGGAATAGGAAAACAGGAAAATTCAGGTCATACCATCTTTATTTTCTGGTAATATAAGCCAGCAAGTGCTGGTTTTTAACCATTATTAATTGCTTTCTATATTGCAAGCCAGCCTGGAGTCCAGAAGGCTTTGAAGTACCTAGCATTTTTGAGTAACCTCTTCTGGTGTAGAGAAAGGAGAAAAAAAGCTTTTGTGGGATTCCCAACGGAAAGAAGCCTTCTGGAAAAAAAAAAAAAGCGGTGTTCCCTTGGCATGGGTTACACTGTGAGGGAAGTTGACAGGAAACAGCTAGGCATAACCAAACCAAATCTGCACATCTGTTTTATAACTTTACAGCTTACCATAACAACAACAAGAGTGAAGTTATTTAATGAGTATGAATAAACTACTCATGCTGGTAAAATGTGAGTAGCCATGAATCAAGAGCAAGAAGAGACTCTAGCTGTGCAATAGTTTACAATGGGCACTGAGGACACTATGAGCAGTGAGGTTTGAGAAAGCTGTTCGAATTGGAAAGGAATTATTATTTTTTACAAGGAATAACAAAGATTCTGTCCAAGAAGTTTCCCTTTGGTACTGAAGACCTGAAGTGCTATATGCTTTTCAAAAGAAATGAAGCACTGCAAGGACTGCTAAGAAAAGATGAAGGTTGTCAAAAAAAAAAAAAAAAAGCCAATCAAATAGTGAAATATTTTTCTATTTAGTTGTGAGCTTTTTCCACAGTATAGTACTGGGGAACGGTAATGTGTGTGACGAAATCTGACAGATCTATCTGATCTGCAAAAGCTGAGGTGTTCTATTTATTTTCTTTTTCCTGATTGAGTGCACAGCACCATGTACAATGTACCTTTGATCTATGCTAAGGTACTTACAGACAATTATAACATTTATCAATAGTATGTGTCAAAATTATTGGAAGAAAAAAAGATATTTTGTTACAAGAATTTCAGGTGAGTGGAGAAAAGTGATGGGAGAATGTAAAAATGATGTGATGAAAAACAGGAGAATACTTTTGGAAAACAAACTGTCCTATGCTGAAAAACAATAGGAAAAGAAAAAAAAAAAAAAATGGGGGCAGGATTTAGTGTATTAGGCAAGTGAGTTTAAAAGTCTTTTCAGAATAATGGATTCAGAACTTTTTTTTGCATTGAGAATGACAGGTAGGAAATAAATGTTTGATTAAAACTGTGAATGTAACAAGCCTAGAAAGTGTGTGCAAATAATGTAGAATCTGACAATTTTGTATGTGCTGATTTGGAATTTAAGGGTAGTGATGGAACTGCAAAAGGAGAAAGTCCAGAAACATAGCAAAGCTAATGGAAAGAAGTTTGAAGGAAAATACGAGGTTGTGAGAGATGTAGGAATTAAGAGCAAATGGCGGGGGGGGGGGGGGGGGGGGGTGCGGGTTGGGCAGGGAGAGATAACAGAAGGGATAGAGTGGGCCATTCCCTAGGTTCCTTTCAGTAGATGGAGACAGAAATAGAGATGATGAATGTCTGGGTTAGTTTAAGGTGCAGAGGAGTAGACAGAATAATATGAAGGAGGGGCTAAGAAGTGAAGGATATGCCTAAAATTAGAGACCATGGTGATAACAGGGGAGAGTGAGGTTAGGTAGGGAAAGAAGAATCTGTGTGCATCACAAAATCAGAGAGGATGATAGCTTGGAGATCATAAATATGAATGAGTGACCGTCTGTGGAAGACTGAGGTGTAGTGAAGGAGAACAAGCAGTGATCTCACAGAAAAAGTACAAGAAGGTAAATAGAATGAGTTGTATCTGTTTTGTTTTGTTTTGTTTTGTTTTTCTTTACTTTCCCATTTAAACAAATGAATTCTTTATTACATGATACAATTTTCTTCATACTTAAAGTAAAACTGAATTTTAAATAGTTTTGTTTTATACTTCCAAAGACCTTTCTATGGTTGCCTCTGTGTACTATTAGGGAAAAGAAATACTACAAAATATCATGAATACCAGTAATCAAAGAGAGACTTTCTCAGCAAACAGAAAGATAACTTCATGTCTGCAGGCGAATTAACCAGAGTTTAATTTTCTGTATTCAGTGTAAGTGCATAGAAAATAAATATTTTCTTGGTCTATACCCGTCTGTTATATCCAACCCCAACCGGTATACCAATAGTGTTTTCTAATATCTTTCCTCAATGACGCATGACTACAATTTTTAGTGTATCAGATCTGTTTAGAGATGTCCCACATATAATGGTATAAAAATATAATTATCAATGGAGAAAATGCACTAACTTGGGGAACACCCATCATGAGAAGAAGGTGATTGCTTTATGTACATGAACAGTAAGCAAAGGATCTTGGTTTTTGTTTGAGGTTTGATATATATATTTTTTTTTCAGAATTCTCATGCCCTAGTGTTTTGTTGATTTTGATTGCTTGTTTTTCTTTTTGTTTTTATCTTATAACCTGTCATATGACATGTAAAACATATAAAATGAAGCCAAAATTGCTACTTGCTGCAAATTAAACTGAAAAAAAGAGCTGCATCTGGCCATCCTAAAGCCACGAACTGAGTCTTCATGGGTGGATGATTTTATTGCAAGTCACTCCTTTTCAATATAATTGCCCCAACTACACACTTCCTTTCAGAGGGCTTAAGATCTGAGTGCAGGCAGTGTTGATATAAGTTATATGAATAAGTGTCATGGTGTGGGAGTTACCTCAGATGTGAGATCAGTATTTGTGCAAATGGTAACTCCAGCACACAAATAAGTACCTGAGTGACATGAGCGTCCTAAAGGGATTACAAAAGAATAGGAAAGAAAATGTACAGAAACCCACAAAGACAAAAACAATTCTTCAGAAACACTAAGCTCCAACATGAAACACAACTTCTAAAGTGTGATATTGCACTTTGATGCATATGTCTTTAATGCATGCAACTTGGAGATGATACACTGTTATTGGAGACTTATCATGACTGATGTACAACGCAGAGGCGTTTGCTTTGATGAACTGGAATTTGATGTTATGAATCCAATGGCAGCAATGAGACGCATTACTACCACTAGCATTCAAAGGCTTATAGCTAAAATTACCCTATATTGATACATAGACATATACAGGACAGAAGCAAATCTTTATCTATTTCTGTAGACTAACACAAAATTCTTATTTGATTCAATGTTTTGTACTGCTTATGTGTTTCCAAATTAATCTTGCAAAATAGGACTTAATCTTTAAAGCTACACTAAATGTTCATATCACTATGCATTTATATTATTCTAGACTTATTACTGTGAGATTTATGCATATTGTATGAAGAAGCTAAGGAAGAGAAAGAGAAATGTGAAGAGAGCTTTTTTCCTTTGCTTAAAAAGGATTTTAGACATTTAAAATAACTGAGAAGAGTATAAAGAGGAAAAAAAAAAGGAAAAAGTAAGTTGTTGGAGTTGAATTTTTAATTATAAGATGAATATTTATTGGAAAGAAAGCTGGAAGCTTTTAGAAATTGCAGATACATAAGTTATAGCTGCTCTGGTTATCCTGTTTGCCATGTTTTATACAGTTTTAGGACTACCAAACACTTAAAAATAAAGTAAACTTGTGAAGAGACTGTGGATATAGAAGCCACAAGGAGCTGTATAGATTTCTGAAGATTTTAAAACTCTGTTTAAAATTTTAATGAAAGGGGAAAAAGTTGTTTGTTCGTGATTCTGGAAGTTTTGAAAAAGTAAATATTACTGTATAATTCTTTCTTTTTTTAAACAGATGTACATGAAACCTCCAGCAAATTCCTGGGCTCTGGGAAAATTACCACTGCATGATTGCCTTACAATTTATTATTATTATTATTATTTTTTCCTTAGGTTTGCATAAAATTCAAAAACAGGACAAGATCTAACCCAGTTTAGCTATTCACAAAGATCTTATTCACACTTGGGCAAACTACATATGTAACTCACAGGTATATGATGTATTCTAAGAACAGACTGGAGAACTTCGAGACTGGGCTTGTCTGTTATACAGCTTGCAAGCTTGCACATACTGTTTTGGGTAGAGCATTTTGGATGTTTACAATGTGTGCAGGCATATCCAGATAGGCAGCACACAAGATGAGACATTCATGCATATTGGGAAAAATAAAAGATATTACAACAATATTGTCAAATGTTGCAGAGAACAAACATACTGATAGATATAGAAACATTCAGTAATCTTCTGCCTTTTTTTTTTCCTAATTTGAAAGCTGTAGGTATATATTAACTTATTATGTTATAAAGTATTATGTTAAAAGGGCTAAAAAGTAGATAAAACTCCCCAATTTTTGTGTGTCGGTCTTCTTTATCAAAAGCTAGAAATATGGAACAAATGAACAATTCAAAATATTATGATTTTTTAAAATTTTTTTCTTTTAGTGCTCTTCCTTCCTTCCTTCCTTCCTTCCTTCCTTCCTTCCTTCCTTCCTTCCTTCCTTCCTTCCTTCCTCCCTTCCTCTCTTCCTTCCTCCCTTCCTTCCTTCCTTCCTCCCTTCATCCCTCCCTTCCTTCCTTCCTCCCTTCCTTTCTCCCTTCCTCCCTTCCTTCCTCCTTTCCTTCCTCCCTTCCTTCCTCCCTTCCTTAAGCATACTCACTGATGTACTACAGGTGTTTCAGTAGTCACTGTTAAATTTGTTTTTGTTTTTGTTTTTTATATCTACTCCTTCATACTCATTGTTTCAGATATTGTTCACAAAAGATGGTTCTGATAACAGTAAGAAGACAGTTCTGTACCATGTCCTGTCTAAAGGTCTGAAAATAATTTACCTACATTAATGAGTCGAACTGGTATTGACTTTCCAAATCAATGATATATTATCCATACTTCACATTGAAGAAGGAACTGAGGAAAATATCAGTTATGCAAATTGCCCAGAATTGTGCCTAAAACTAGAGGGAACACTTTGCAGTTTAATTAAAATCAGACATTTAAGTACATTCCTCCATAAACAAACACACATTCATGCAGCTTTTTATCACGTCACTAAAGTACATCACACCATTCCAGAGACAGTCTTTGTGTAGGCTGCCTCCCTACTGATCTATTTGTACAAAACACTTCTGAAAACTATTACATTTATCAATTCATTAAACATTTTTAAGTATCTTACCTTATTTTCTCTCGTAGTTTGACTTTTAAGTTATCTTCCTGTTTCAAGACAGGCAGAAGAAGCCTAACTTTGGCTCTATATGTAATTTGTTTTTATTTTGTTCTTTTTTTTTTTTTATGTTGTTCTACTTAATATTAAATGTATGTTACACTACCTGTGTATCTTGTTTGTGACGCTATACCTCGTTCACTTTTTAATTTGTCTGAGCTTGTCTTATCATCAGAGATGTAGTCTGTTATTGATTAAATAATTCATTTAGCCATCCCCAAGATGACAGATCTGCTTATTGTCACAAGAACGTTGATATACTATACTTTGTTTACAAAGATTGTACAACAGTCAGAAAGTAATGTATAACTACAACATTTTTATAGATTTTACATATTATGTGCATTTCATTAACCATTACACCCATCGAGAAATGTATATTTATTAGATAAAAATTGAAATTGACACTAAAATAACTCATATTTATTGATTATTCTCATAGAAAAGAGAAACAGGAAGAACTCGAGAGGTGAATTAACTTAGGTACTTTTTTAAAAATCTCATCAGGTTTGCTAAACTGCCATATTTAACTCTTTCAACTCTGCTTGAATACACAGAAATTTCCTCCAGCCTTCTGAAGTTTCATTGTGAGGGTATGATATATTACATATAACCATAGACACATGGATTCTGTTTCCCTGAATGAACTTCCCACACATATTCAGTGGGTTAAGAAGAGTTTATTTTGTTAATCCTGTGCTTTAAAATATAATCCTACTCCTACTTTGACACTACACTAAAGTAGGCATATTTTAAAGTGACAGTTCTAAGAAATACTGTTCTTTGCTCATGCTCCCCCTTATCCGCTTAGAGTCCTGCCCAGAACCTACGTTAACATATGGACTAAAAAAGTGATCATCCTCAAAATTCTCTTTTTCAATTGCAGATCTCCAACCATTCACAACTTTTAGTCCAAGTTTGTGGAGTCCATGTACTGTTCAGGGGCTCTCAGAAACAGGGTCTACAGGAGATTTGAAGATTTGGTTACAAGGGGCAAGAAGAAGGGAGTACACCAGATCTGAAGATGTGCTCAGCACCTCACTTACATCGTACTGAAAATGCTGTATGCAGCAGAAACATTTTCAAATAATTATCATTAAAAAATAATAATAATAATAGTAAGAATGATGAACTTTCCATATTTGAAAATTGTTCTTTCCTGCATATGGGCCCGATGCACATCATTTTGTCAGCTAAATCAAAGTACAATAGCCTTCATTCCATTTAAATACATAGAATCAAAACAAAACAAACAAAAAATATTTTTTAGGGATTGATCAAAAACTCAAAAAAAAAATCCATTATTCACAAGGCATTTCATTCTTTATGTAAACATATTATTCAGAAGTTGAGTATTTTCTTTTTAACAACAAAAAAAAATACTGCAGAAATTAACAAGCATGCTAACTAGCAGAACTTTTTGAGTTAATCTCCAAGTGAAATGTGATATGTAGATGCAAGAGTTTATAGACTAAATAAATAAAGAGTTTATATACTAGTTATACTATATACTAAATAAAGAATTTATATACTAAATGATAGGCAAAAAATTAGCTTATCCTGCAGCAGTAAAAAATGAACACTTAAGAAATTTGGCAATACTTTAGTTCACTTTCTAGCCAAAATTTTCATTGTATGTTATTTATATATTAATTTTACATCATTTGCATTCAACAAAATTTGCCCTGTGTGTGCAGTGTGCTATTACAATTCCAAAAGTCATGATAATAATATATTTGTTTTCTGAAGGAGTTTAATAGGGAGAATTTTATTGTTCTTATTACTCAAACAAACAAAAACACAGAGTGAACTTATAAGTATGTACATGTTCATGGATGTCTGTGCCTTTTACATAATGCGTATATAGTGTACCTAATATTAACAAAGTATGTAAAGAAGCATTTTTGTGAATAACAGACACAATTCTTTGAATAATGTGTTAATATTTTCTCACAAGTTTTAGGTTTATTTTTCACACAAAATGTGAATGTTATTGGTGAATATCCTTCTGTAGAACCCTCCAGTGGATTCAAATTATACAAGATTTTCGATTTATGTGTTTGTCATTTTTATAAGTTTTCACACACTTTGTTTGAATAGAAACAATGATTCACATATAAAGAAAAAAAGGTAAAAATACATTTTCACAAAAAGGGTACGAATTATTGATAAACACACCTATGTGTGCAGATTGGTAATTTCTCAAAGGTTATTTGGGGTCATAATTGTAAATCTCATTACCTTGCTTGAAGCAGAAGGTCTCTTTCATTATTACGGTGCTGAGGTCCATATCCCTGAAGCTAATTGCAAGGTATTGCTTCAGAGTTCTAATTGTTTGCCAACAAAATAGCTGTGTAAGCTTGATTAACAGTGTTCAGCAACATTCATAATAGTCTAAGCCTGGTCCTGCATAAAATAGAAACTGGGAAAAAATCAATAAGATTTAATAAGATCAGGAACAATCACTTACAATAGTACATCAATCACACAAAGTAATAGGTGCAGGATTTGATAGGGTCCTGAACTGCCTGAGAGATTCATAACCAGTACTCGTTAATGATTTGTTCATTTGCATTTTATCAATCCAACTACAGCTGACAAACAGAAGGAGCAGTAAGGAAACATGTTGACTTAAACTCATCGGAGTTTGCAATTAAAAAAATAACATAATAGCAAGATCAGATTAAACCATAGATGTGGAGTGAGTATGTATTCAGTTTTGCTGTGAGATTATAATAATTTACCACACCGTAGTGGCTATTTTTATTCCCATAATCCCTCAGAACATCTGATTATGTCTGAGAAAAAGCACAACAAAATATAAATTTTTAAATTCTCCTCGATGCTTCACAATGTTTCTCTCTTATTGCATTTTACATAGTGTAATGGCATCACAATATTTAATACGAAACATGCATATTGCCTTGTTTTTATGCCCTTTTAAATAAATAAAGCCCTGGGCTTTGCCTTGGGCCAAACCCATATCAAACACAAAACCAATAATAATGAGATTTCTTGCTGGTGATTATTATTTAGCATTATATACTGTATCTGCAGATTTTATATCTTTCTAAAGTGATTAGGTTTTGTTTACTATATGATTTTTTTTTTTAATTGTCATAATGGTTAATGAATAAACATCAGATCTCATTTATCCAGTCTTGCTTGTTTGTAATACATCAATCTTTTGTTTAAAATAAGAAACCCAGAGACAAGCAAAACTAAAATGCTAAAAAAAACATGAGCTGCCTTGTGTGTGGATGAGTTATTTAGAGTGATCTTATGAGACTATCTTCAGAGCATGTTTGTTTGCCTGTTTTTCTTGGATCCATTTTGATGAGTGCCTTGTTACAAACTAGATTATGAGCATCCCTTTTCTGTGGAGCAGCTTGACCTGTTAGAATTAGTTATTCTAATTTATATCCACATTAATATTCTCTAGTGCGTTCCCGTGTCCTTTCACTACAATTCCAAACTACAATTTTTCCAAATGAAATCTTAAAATATTATTTCTGGGTTTCGTAAAATATCTTTTGACTCAAAACGCATAATAGCAGGATACACTTTTTGTTCATTTTAGTCAGCTACCAAATTACAAAACTGGAGCAGAGAATTCTAAATCAGTATACGTAACTGTTGCATCCTCCTGATGCCATCCAACATTAGTACAAAGACAAGGTTGTTTTATTGTATGGTTTAAAGTAGAGATTGAAATCCAATGGTTTGATATGGCAAGAACTGGGTTTGGGTTTTCTGTCTTACGGCAGACCTTTTGACCTCAGAGGCTGTAATGGAGGAGCTTCACAGGTTAGGTGACACTACAGTTTTTGACAGAAATGAGTGACTGAGCTTAGAGCCTTATCTATGCTGTGATTTTAACAGCAACTAGGTTATACAACTACTGTCTCAGTCATACGTGTTTCGTGGAGAAAGAAATAAAAGGTTGGTGGCTTTGTCAGAAAATTGGCTCAATCTCTAACTGGATTTCAGAAATTACATTCTCTATACTGATATTCTGGGATGTGTAGAAACTATCAATTAGTGTATCTATCATGGATTAATAATACTAACTTTTAGTATTATAGTAATTTCAATTTTTTATAACTTTACAAATATATTCTGGGTAATTTTATCCACAAGCTATATTATGATCAGAATAGCAATAAAATAAGGGGAACAATTTGAAATAATTCTTGTGAAGAGGATATTCATTTTTTGCTCTTATGCTGGCCACGAATACTTTGTGATTTTTACAACATATTTGTTTCAGAAAATTGATGTTTCATGCATAGAAACTACAGACTTAGATATTAGATATCTAGATTAGGTATCTAATTAGATATCTAATCTAGATATCTAATTTCTTAGATATTTTTGGTTAAAAATATTAATTTGGCTACTAGAAGTGTGAGAATCAAGAGACATGCTATTAATTCCTCTAAGTAGGCTTGATAAAATAGGATCCCTGGTCAGCTGCTGCTACAGTCTCCCCTATAAGTTGCTGCTTATGACTCACAGACACCCTACAACATCTTCTAAACTGCTGGAATCACTAGCTAGAATAAGCCTGGGCTGATTTCCATTCAGGTTGAGTCCCGGTTGCAGACTGTAACCAGAGCTAATATGTGTCCTATTCAACCATCACTATGATGAGGACAGTCTCCTCAGAAGGAGGAAGCACAGAGGGATGGAGCCTTTTCAATTTACTGGCAGATGTGAGTTAAAATCTTCAGTACCAGATTATGTTCTCTGTTCCTTGATTAAACACATATTGCACTTTCAGGGACAAACGTTCAATCTTAAATGCTGTGACTGCAATGCAGTCTGTAAACCTCTTTAAAGAAACATAAATTTAAAAGGAAATTTCTCTCAATACCCTGCCTCAGATTCCCCAAATACATGAGAACAAGGCCAGTTACTTTTACTTTGTAATTATTTGTTTTCAGATGTGTAAGGCCTTTTTGAGGGACAAAAACATGACAAGGGCTGGGGATGGACTTTTTTCATCTGGCTGTGGCTGGGCTGCATTCTTTAATAGGACTTCTTTCTTGGGGAACCCTGAACCATAGAGTCCATTGCAGCATACTACCAGTCTAATGCCTGGTAGCATTGCTCTGGTGTCACAGCTCAGACCAGATAGATCTTAGATCATCCCAATAAACAAGGCTGGGCATGAAAGATCAGAGCAAGGAAGAAACATCTTTAACGGCCTGGAAGAGGAGAGTTACAAGAAACCAAGACATAGTCATGTGTAGGGAACTGGAGAAAGCTGCATAACACTGACACACACTTGCAGGTATGTCCAGTTATTGATAAAATCAAATGTTGTCATTTCTATTTCTATGAATATATCCTTGCTTGGATACTCAAGAGGCAATAATTAATGTTCTGCTCTCTAAGGGCAAACTCAGGAGACATTCTCTAGAAAAATTTCTCCATCAAACCACTCTATGGAAAGATGGAATATATAATGAATAAGAAATACTCAGAATTTCAAGGAAATTTGGAGGAAAAACAGAAATTTCACATAATTTATTATGGAGTAGACATCAGATAAATTTACAAATTGTATTAAAAGCATGAAAACAAGTAAATAATTTTCTGAGGAGTCTAATAAAAAGTGGTAGCTTCCACTATCTCTGTATTTTAGTTTTTTGTTTGTTTGTTTGTTTTTGTTTTTCATTGAACAAGGGCTGTTATTTTCCTCTATCTTGTAATGAATCATTGATCTAAAAATATTATATAACAAAGCTTATGCTTTTCCTCAAAAAATATACTAGAGTGCAGCTTTTAGAAGCAACTTTTCCAGTCTCTTTTCAAAGTGTTGTTACGAAGTGCTTTAATGCTACTGCTGCTGAACTTTTATATGTGACACGATCACATTATTCTAGATTTTGTGGGTGTTTAAATGTCTAACAGCACTATATTCCTGTTTCTTTGTAGAAAGAAGTGATTAGGGAAAGCTGTTATATATTCAGGGTGAACAAGAAGGAAAATACTCCAATAGGTTGATCTTCCACAGGAGGTACAACATGAAGGCAAGATTTAATTCTGGGCAAAAACTGCTGGTCTGTAAAGACATTAAAACGTTTTCCACCCACAAAAGAGAGAGAGAAAAGAAAGGATTTCAGCAATATGGCACTGATTTGTGTACAGTAAAGGAGCACAAAAAAAGTGTTATGACCTAATGCAGACAACTGATCTGTACATTGGTTGTGATGCCCACAGACATGGCAAATGACAATCAGGGTTAATGCCAGTGACAAAGTAGAATTGCAGACAAAGGTAATCAATCAATCAATCAATCAATAAAACCATGATTGTGAAATTCCTAATGTTAAGCATGAGTTGGCATGTGTTTCCAAATCCGGTTTTAAAAGCAACAAAATAAAAATAATGCAAACACTTAAGAGGGTTTTTTAGATAATACTGATACCATGCAGAACTTGAAGCCAGGTTTGAGCAAACTCCAGTTTGGAAGGCTTTATGTTTGACTTCTATTATTTCAGGCTTTTACTCTAGAATACTTAAAATATATGCTTAATTTATTTATTTATTTATTTATTAATTTATTTATTTATTTTAGACTTGTCACCATGTTGTCATTTTTTGTCATGTATATTATTCCAGAAGAATTTGTTGTCTGGAGTGATTGCATAAATCAACTCAACTATGTCACTACTTATAAGTTTGCAATGTGTTAACTCTCTTCATAAGTTACAAAATGTTTAAATAAAATACCTTCTTTTTCCCTTACCCTAACATTAATGTGATTAGAATCAGTAGAAGCGCTGTAATTTTCTTGTAAGGTGTGCTTTTCACCTACGCTTGCTTATTAGAAGTATCATTTCTAAAATTAGCAACTTGTGATCAGATTAGCTGTCAATTTGTTTCTTCAAGAACAAAAATACATTATAAAATATATTAGTGTTTCTACTTAGTGTTCCCATTACAGTAAACAAACATCAGAAAATTGTTGCTTTGTCTTTCCTATTTCCATGCTTATATCTAACTGTAAAGAGCAGTGGAATACATCTTCTGATATATTATGCAATTAAATTGATGGATGGTTAATTGAGTCAGTATGGCATACCATATGTGTATTCCTGACCTGAATGTCACTGGTCAGATTAAGGCTTCACACATTTGGCCAAAGAAAATATGCTGTTATTGAGAATGTGGCTGTAGATAGGATAAGGATTTTAGTCCAAGGAAAAAATCACCATAACTGGCTTTGCTCTTTGGTTGTCAGGGCACTGGCTGCTTAGCAATCCAGCTGTAAAGAACTTTAAAAATGAAAGTTATTAATTAAAAGCTTACTGCTTACACAGCCATTAACTTTAGCTGGCTCTTTATTTGATAGCCCTTATTGTATGACATATTCTCATCACAGTGTTTGTGCCTTTGCACATCAAAAATCATGTATTATTGGAATTTATTTTGTCTTTAGTTAGGTTTTTTGGTTTTGTTTTTGTTTTTTTTCAAATTCTCATCTTTTTTAAACAACTATTTTTTCTTATTGGCAGGCATGATACTTACGTAAGCAATAAAGTAGCAGAAGGAGGGGAGCTCATATATATTTAATGACATTGACACATAGACATCAAAACACATACACACTCACACAGAAAAATGCATGTATCTATGATTACATCACAATTTCAAATAATGGGTATTTTTAGAAGTGCCTTGCTAAAACATTGTTTTCACAATGATTAGTCCTAGTTTTTGGCAGATTTAATATTTCTGTTTTATCTTATTTATCTAAATAATATTTCATGACATTCTATTTTTTGTCAGCTATTTTGCATATTTTTCTTCTAAATCAGTTATTATGGAAGCTATTTTAGCTGCACAAATGTTTTAAAGTAAATTATGTTATTTTACAAAATTATTGCAGTAGAACATACATCTGAGCAATAATGTTTTATCTTTGACATTGCTTTGATGACTCATCCATTTTGACAAGGAACTGCTTTAAAGCTATTTAGTTTGCATCAACACTGAGATAAAATGAGACTTGAACAATGTGTACTATAGAAGCAAAAATATACTGTCATTACATGGTTAGAAAAACAAAGATTTGTAATGGGAAAAACAGCTAATAGAGAAATATATTTTTTTTCAGTCATTGTTTATTGTAACAAACTTGTGTATCCTTTGTCCACTGACTTAACCTAGAAAAAGAGTAGTACTGCCTCTGCTGCATAATTTGTTACTGCCACATTGAGGAAGATTATGATAATGTACATATAAAAAAAATGACAACAATGGAAGAGTCCTGTAATTGTGAACTAAATTCAAGGAGGCTGCTCTGAGCATGAGAACTAAGAGTGTCTTCATTATGATTAGCTTACCTTTTCAAGTGTTCTGCTCGGAACCTCTATCACATAAATTGAGGCAGGAACTTTTATTATCATCACTATAGCAACTGCAGGGAATTTTATTTCAAAACAGTTGGCTACCTGAAAATTTTCTCATGATGGAAAGAACAGCAGATGATATATATGCCATTTTAATTCATTTTCTTTTATTCTTGTTTTGAAGTGTTCCATAAATGAGTGTAGGGATTTTTATTTATTTATTTATTTTGAAGACAAGATGTCCGATTTCATCTTAAATTAGTTTTCTAATCCAGCTTTTTCTTTTAGAAGAAAAAAAGTAGCGGTGGATCTTGATTGTAACATTACATGTAAAAATTTAATTATGCTAAGATATGGAACATTTCAAATTGCCCCTTTTAATGCACAATTCTCTTCATTATTTAATTTTTGAGCTTAGCTGTTACCTGGCTTTTCTTTTGACTTTGATCTTAAATCATAGATCCTCTCAGCAAGAATAGTGGTGTGTATTTTTTTATTATCTTTTTTTTTTTTCCATGGTGTTCCATATTCTGTGCCTAAAGAAAATGAATAACTACACAGATGAGTTTGCAGAGGATGTGAGTGAACTGCAGATGCACATAGAAATTGAATGCAAAACCAAGAAAGTCTCTCTCTTTTGTCCATAAAATGACTGATCACATGTTCACAGCTGGAATTTTTATGCAGAACCCTTTTCTCCTAAAATTGCACAAGCCCCCTATTGTTGCATTTCTGTAATTACAAAACTAGCATCATACTACAGACAACAGTAATACTTCAGAAATTGGCACAAGACATTTATTGCAACCATATAAATGAATTTCTATTTTACTCCAATTTCCACAGTGCTATTCTGATTTTCTTTAAAATCAAGAGAGCAAAAAGACAGTGTTTTGAAATATGTGATTGTTTAAATGAGCAGGGAGACCTGTAGAAACATTTCTGCTGCCTTGAAACCTTTTTTCCTCCATAATACATATGAAGGATTGCAAAAGTTCATATTATTTATACATTGGGGCTGGTGTTCATTATGAAAATGTTGTGTATCTCAAAGGTACCCTATATACCACGTTTTAGTCACTGCTTTAACAAGTGCCCATTTTTTATTGAAAAATACAGCATAAAGTCTCCTGCAATCTGCATTAATAAGGAGATCACATGACAGGGGCTTCCTCAGCCTTCTTTTTCATTTGCATCTTCCTTGTAGCCAAATTTCTCTAAACTCTTCCCAATAAAGATGAACATTTTGTGCATCAGATTTCAATGTGCTCTCATGTCTACTGTGAAATGGAAATATGATCATTTGCTTTCATAGACAGGAAGGCACTTAAAGGGTTGCTGAAGATGAGAATGTAGGATTGAATACAAAATAGTCAATGCAGTTGAATGTTTCAGATATTTTGTACAAGGTCCAGTTTTGTCTGATATAGTTTTAAGACTCTCACCAGGATACCTAACTTAAGAGTCAAGTTGTCCCAAGTTCCTTACATAATTTATGTGGAAATGTTACCCCTCTAGAAAATAATCAGAATTGCTCTCTGGAAGTGCCTTTCTTCTTCCAGAGCCTAGGGTCATTGTACTCTTCCTTTATTAACCTCACTTCAGTAAAAATCCATCAAGTAGAAATATTTTCTCTCACAAACTTCTCACAGTGGAAATGCATGTTTTTCAATTGCAAATTTTTTGTTGTTGATTGTTTTCTAGCTTTGCAAGCTACGAAAGCTTGAAGGACATGCTAATCCATGAGGGCAGATCTTGAATGCATTGTAGTTAATGGAAGTTTTGCCAGTAAATTCTCCAGGAACAGTATTTCACCCCTACGCACAAATTAAGAATCAATTAATGAATTTCCATGTCTTGGAAATGCCAGTGTGATAAGTTGGGTAGATGTGTGAAAGATCAGAGATGAAATTCTTTTTCAGTTCTACTTAAATAATTGATAACAGGACGTTAGATATTAGAGTCCATAAAAATATAAGTGACTGTGGAAGAAAGTGCTAGTGCTTTGAAAATATACCTCTAGTCACTGAATTAGCTGTTGCATTTTATTTATTTATTTATTTATTTTTAATTGAGATATTGATTTAATAAAGCATTGGATTTGTAAACTAATCCATATAGGCCACCTCCAGTATTTAACTGAAGTCCCATCAGTGTCAGCTTTTCCCTGCATGGATTCAATGTTCTGCTAGTTCTTATCCACTTGCAGTGTTAGGATGTTAGCAATGTGCAGAAATCTATGTACTTGTCACGGCCCTGGGTGCACTCACAGGTTGTGCCACCTCATAGGTTTTGACTGCCTTTATTCAATCAGCTCTGACATAGCACAATTGTGGGGTCTTGATCACAGCTGAAGAACCTTGTCAGGAGGTCTCACTTGGTATCTAACTATTTTCAGGCCATTGCCCTGCATCCTTACTGCTTCCAGCTCTTGCGTCTTGTTGATCTTGATCCTGACCCATTGGCATCCTGACCGAGGGCTTCACCCTGGGCCTGGTGATCAACCAGGTGTTCAACCTGGTGATCAACTCAAGAGTTGAGGCTGTCCTCCTCATCAACCCTGCGCAGCTCTCTTCATTGGGCACTGTTGGATGGTGCTCTATCAATATGACTGTGCCATGTATGCCTGGACATCACGCACATCTACTGGCTTGACTCCCTTTGTGGAGCAGCCCCCTCACTCTGCTCCCTGGTAATGCAACTGCCAAGGGTCAGCCAGTAAGAGGTAGAAAATCAATACTCCAACAAGCGTTGTTCAAGAATTTCTTTGTTGATTTATTTATTTATTTTTCCCCATTCTTAGTACAAGCTTTGAAAAACTTGCAGCTGAAAATATTTGCATATCTGGAATGTTAGGTTTTTGGTCAAGATATAAGAAAGAGTATGTGCAATATATCCCAGCTTATCCCAGCTTGGATGACGTGTTGACTGTCAAGAACATAGAAGTGCTGATTGAAATCTGTGTTTTGTTAGATTCAGGCCAGCAACTTGAACTTGAGCTGCTATGCAGATCCTTTGTGTCCTCAGTGCTCATATACTCCTTTATAAGAAAATGTTCCACTTGGCAAGGCAAACATTGTGCCAGAAAATGGATGATTTACTCCACAAGTAAAGGATTAAGGTGCTTGTTTGTGATTTTGATTAAGGAATTCCAGCTTTAAATTGTGCTGTAATGTGCATTTGTCTAAAAGAACAGTTACAACAGAAGGACACATGGCAAACACAGACAAACCCAAGGACTGCAGCATCAACCTGTGATGCTGGGCCCTGGAAAGTAACTGTTTGAATCTCATTTCTCAAACACAGATAGAAGAAGGAGTCAGCACACAACTGGCTATCTGTGGAAAGCTGAATGATTTTTCCTCAAGGTCTCTTTATGCAGAAAATAGTAGTGTTGAAGTAAGAAATAGAATTATTATTTTTTTTTTTCCTGGAAATCCCAGCTCCTTCCTGTTTGTATAAAGAACTACCTTTTTCATATCCTGATGCAGTAATGGTAGCATCTAAAAATAAAATTAAAAAAAAAAAAAAAGGAAAAAAAAAAGGAAAAAAAAAAAACTCTCTCACTTTGATCTTTCATGCTTTTCTTGAGCATCAAAAATAAGCTTTGTAATAAGGAGGTGCTTTTTGTCTTTTCCAGTTCTTCACAATTTTCAGCCCCTTGAAATGCTGGAAATGATAACTTGTGCATAATACATTTAATAAAAATTCTATATTTTTTATTAGAATTATTTTAATTCATTTAGGGATCAAATTAATCTCATTTTTCTCATTGAGTATACTTTTATTCCTTGCAAAACAGTCATTAAAATGTTTGAAATACTAGAATTAGAACAAGAAAGCATATCAAATATGTACATTTAATAATATATTGCATTGTTAAGTCAAAAAGAATTAAGCAATTGTAGACAGTAAATATTTTAATGCATGTACTCCTCGTGGCTTGTTAATTCAGTTACTTACGTTAGAATAGTTACATAAGAAACACAACCTTTTTTGCTAAATTACTTACTAAAGAAAGCAGCTTTAAAAAAGTTTATGCAATTAGAACCCAAAGAATGAACAATATTATGCTTACATCTAATTTAAAAAATGTGTTTCTAGGGAGCTAAGAGTGAGGTTCACATTATTTGTATCCAGGACAGAGGGGGAGGGGAGATATCTCACTTTGTTACAAGAAACAAGGGCCAGGGTTCCTCTAAGATCTATTTAGTTTATGAGGTTTGGACAGAGAAATCAGGATCTTGACCAGGGTTGAAGACTATTCTCTGAAAACAGGCATGAAGAAGGAAGTGGGAATTTATAGACAGGCCTTTTTCAGACAAGATCCTTTCCAATGGTAAAACACAGATAAGAAAGATTTCCATTTGAAGAATAGATATACAGATATTCTTAAAAATATAGGGTATTTTTTCCCCAAACCCTTTTAATTCCTTATGAGCCTAAGTCCCATTAACTCTTTTGAAAACCTGAGTTATACGCCAAAGTAATAAGTGCTTTTAAAAATAGTTATCAGTACTCTGTCCTCAGTGTCTAAATAACCTGTAATTGGTAAAGACCTATGGCTAACTATGAACACTGTCCACAGAAAATAGCATCACTTTTGATTGAAAGTAGAGGTCTGAAAGGACAGAATTCAGTTGTCCTTTTAAATATGTATACAACTCTTCACATTTTGAATGATTCACCCTGTTTTCTTCATGAAATTATATTCAGAGTGATGCTGTTATACATCTTGAGAAATTTCCTGAAGAAATAAAGGCTTTAGGATGTTGTTTGAAGGCACTGCCACTTCATAATTAAATTGGAGCTCTCAGTGCTACATCTCCTGACCCATGTCAAAAACAAACAAACAAACAAAACCCCTTTTACTTCCTAGTGACTTCTTGAATGTAGGAGGAATTAGAGAGAACTGAGAGATCATTACTAATTTAGTTCCTCCCTAGAGCCCTTTTCTCCTTCCCCTCAGCTGAAGGCAAATGATGCTGCCTAGGGTGGAGAGTCACCTCCTCTTCCATAGAAAAGCAAAGAACCAGAATTCCCTGTACCCTCATTGCACCTTCTAAATTTTTTATGTATGTGGTTGTTTGGCCAGCTAGGAGGGGAAAGAGGACAGCCATGTATCACCTTCAAGACCTATGTCTCTCTCATTCACAGTAAAAAAGGGAAACACTTAGAAGAGACCTCTTTTTCCCTTATGTCTAGTAACAGAGTACATAGATCAATGGCAAATAATACAGAGACTAGCACATTTACAGGATTCAACCTCAGGAACAGTTTTCTGTTCTTTACTGTACTTTGGTTTGGCTGATTTTTATGCATTAGTACAGAAGAGACTTTTCAATATTCAAATGGATGCCAAGCACAGTAGTATAGTGCATTAACCTTTCCCTCTGAGATATTTTAGTTCAATTGGTGGCAGAGAAAACCACAAACTGTGGCATGACTGTCAGTCTCATAAATAATTTGTGACTGTGTAAATGCAGATGCCACAGCTGTCATGTAATCTGCACATAGGCTATACTGGGAATGTAACTCAGACCCTTCTGCTCCAGGAACATGGGCCTTTTCCATTTGTACTGTTCCATTAGCTGTTGAAATGGCTTAAAACTAGAACAATTTATCCTTTCCCTTTTGAACTTTAGCAAAATAGGACAGAACTCTGAAACAGCTTTCATTTATAAACCAAAATTCTCCCAATGCGATTTTCTAAAACAAACATTTAAATCCAGTGATATGTAAATAGCTGTCAACAGTATTATAGGGAGCTGTACAAACCTTTAAAAGTAAAGCTCAGAAACAGATACATTTTCCTGGTTTCAAGTGTCATTGTAAACCACAGATTCATAAACCTGGATTGAGTATAACATCTAATTTATGGGTTTGGGTGGAAACCACCTAAAAGCTGCAAATGCCTTGGAGCTTTTATTGTAAAAGACCCAAAATTGTAATTCTGGCTGAGATTTGCTTTTTAAGGGAGTTCACTCACACCAAAAAATCACAAAGCAATACCAGGAAGAAAAGAAACCATGCAAACCAAAGTCAGAAAGTTATGTACCAATATTTTGGTACTAAAACCACCCATAGATCTCTCATTCACTTATTTTGCAGGCCAAAACTTAGATAATAGTCACAAAATCTACTGTGTATATATCTCTGTCCTGTTGGTGGTGGGTTACTTAATCTTGTTTCTGCTTTAAGAGACAATGAAGGTCAAAAGGAATTTTAGAGGCCACAGAAAAAAAAGAAACATTAAAAAGTATGAAAGAAATTTGAAAATCTGCTATTATTTCCTGATAAAAGGCAGCAAATGCTGTCTCCCTTTACTTCTGAGTAACAGGTTATTTATTCTCATGTAGAAGAAAATAAACATTTTTTCTGAAACTTTATATGGTGCTATTCTAAAGTTATTACAAGAAACAATATTTTAGTGGCTATTGCATTTAAACGTAGCAGAAGTGCTGAATATAATTTTTGACTTTCTGTATTTATTTTTTTTTTATATTTGGGCTTGTTTACATCCCCCCCCCAAAAAAAAAAAAAAAAATCATTGAACCTATAGGTGTTCAGATGATTGTATAGCAAAGGCTAGAACAGAGATGTAGTGTTCAGTTGTTACTTCCAAAATTTAAACTGCCAGTAACTTAGTGAACCCTCTGGAGATATGTTCCCATGGTTGTCTGCTTGAGAAGGTTTAAATGAGTTGTCTTAGAATAACCTGTGGTAAAGGCATTGCTACCAACTATCTCGTCACTAACTCATCACTAGATCATCAGGGCAAATGAAAAAAAATGAATTTGTTGTTGTTGTAGTAAGGGACATTTCTTACTTTTTAAACTCTTGGTAGGAATACACAGCACTTCACGTATTTGTAAAGTCAGCAGTTTAAGTTCATTATGATTGGAAACGAATGTGTTTCTTCACAAAAGCAGTTTTGTTGTCAAAAAGGACTTGTTATATTGTTGTTTTATGAAGTGCTAGCATGATATGGGAGTGTGGGGGTGAGAAGGAAGAGAGCAGGAGGTAGTCAGATTCTTGAGGTATTTCAACCATTCATTTTTATGAATGCTTTTGAAAAATATTTGGTCCTCAATTAAGAAGTAGCCACATACTGCTCCTAAATCTCTGTTTGCAACAAATGTCAGTATAGACCAGAAATGTAGCTTATATCTTTCCGGAAGTTTAACATTTTTCATTTGAAACTTCTAGCTGCACAGAAAATATTTTTTCCCTGTTAAATGTGCTTGAGAATTTAGATTGTGTCCTTTATGAATGTCCTTGTACTCATTGCATTGGAAAGAGACATCATTTTGCCAAATTTGATCACAGTCATGTGTTTCATTGGAAAAGCTGTACCCCCTTATATTCTAAAATGGTATCAGTAGAAATACAGAAAGCTTGGCTCCAGAAATGATCTAATATAGAGTAAGTAATTAACTCACATGTTAATTGCCATGGAACCATGTCACAGTATGCACCGGTTCAGTAACATGCCTGACAGATTTATCTACCGAAGTGAAGCAGAATCACAGAATCACAGAATTGTAGGGGTTGGAAGGGACCTCAAGAAATCATCGGGTCCAACCCCCATGCCAAAGCACGTTCTCTAGTGCAGGTTGCTCAGGTAAGCGTCCAGGTGGGCCCAAACAATCCCAACAGTATAAGAATACTTCAGTTACACTAACTAGGGAGAATACTATAGATATTAGAACCTTAAAAGTTTTCATGACATACTTTTTCTTGATACAGGCACTTAAACTGCTACAGCAGGATCCAAATAGAGCAGTACTTTTTCTCTTTCTTGTAAATGAATAAAAAAATAAATAAAGCAACAATAAAATGAAAATCCAGATTTTTGCTGTCTTTTTTTTTCTTTTGTTCTACATATTTGATTTATTTTTTATTTTTTTTATATATATTTTCCACTGAAGTTCCCAGCGGCTGTCAGTTCCATAAGAAACTTGATGTTATGTGCTCCTGGAAGTCCTAAACTTCCAAAAACAATAGATAGCAGTAGTGCTGTTTTTTGTTATTTTGTTTGTTTGTTTGTTCTTTTAATAAAAATATTGTTAATAAAAATTAACACATATATAAACAAAAAAAAAAAAGAAAGGAAAGGAATAAAGGGAGGAAAACTAAGTTATTTTGCAAGATTTGTAATCAACTCAGTCAAAAAAAGATCCCTGGTAGGGAATTCCTCTAGAGAAAGAACAAAAGAGAATTTAGGGAGATACTGGTGTCGTGGTTCTTCTTCCACTGCCTGAATTGAAGGGTTTGGCTACTGTTTTGTGTGTGAATCCAAAACATTTTGGTGCATTACTGTGCCCTCCTTCCCAGAACAGACTTTTGCTCGAAGCTCTAAAGAATGTCTTTTGAGTACAGTTCCACTTCCCTCATGAGGCTAAAGAAACTCAAGAGATCAGGCTTATAGTGTACAAAGTGCTCTTTCCCACTAGGATCAGAGGTGGACCCTAAGGTCTTGAGAGTGAAGAGATGGTGCAAAAGCAGAGGATACAATAAACTGAAGGGTTTGACAGACACCTGGTTCAAGGATAAGAAAACTTAGCTCTTTGTATCTTTGGAGCAGTGGTGGAAAAGATCACTCCAAACTTTTGTAGTATTGTTTGATCTCTGTCCAAGAGTAGGAAACACCACTTAATTTTGCTTGTTCTGTTGAAGAAGGGAGACAAAAACACTCTGCAACTATGAGACTGAGACCTGAGACAACTTGTGCATTGAGGTAAGGCATTTACACTTATTCTGATGACTCTTTTGCACTGACACTTTTTCCGTCTGAGGAGAGATCTCAAGCCAGCTATCTATGTATATGTTTATTCATTTATATATATAAAGCACCTATCACCATATGGATAAACATTCTTTGGAACCACTCTGATGGCAGGGTTAAGAACAGGAGTTGGCCTGTTAGTACCTCAGCACTTCTGTTTCCAACCAATTAAAAAATAAAAGTATAAAATGTCACAAGACTTTGCTGACAGCCTAGCTGGCTGGCTGACTGCTGTTAAATACTGCTACTTCATCAGCACCTGAATATAAAAGATATAGGATAGATATGGAGCAGTAAGGAAATGTGTACTATGCAGAGAGTACCACCTCTTTCGAAGTAGAGAATTAATCCTGAATACATTCAGGACACAAAACCTGAAAGGCAGGCTTAGTGGACAGGTTAGAAATAGCTATGGGATCTGCCTCGGTTTATGTCTTTTTTTTTTTTTTCCCCATACCTACTTTTTAATAATGTTTTACATTTTTATAGTGTCTTTCATTCCAACAATTTCTAAAATGTTGTACAAATTTAACCGATTCATAAATTAGGTACAGGGATTATTCATCCACCAATGTCATACAATTAGCACACCAGCTCTTTAAGTTTGAAAATATTGCTGTACATTGGTCCTGACTGGTAGCTGTTCTTGATTTTATGTAAGTGGTGACATCCTCACAGATGTTTCCCAAAATGTTCCTTTGTAAAGTACGGTAGAAGGAATTATATGTCCATGGTAAATTGTGAATTTGAGGAAAATAACAACAACAACAACAACAAAAACATAGATTAATATGTAATTAGAAGACAAGGGTTAAGGAACTGACAGCTACAGCTATGAAGTGCAGAAGTGTACAGACTGATAATCTTGGACCAAATTTTGACCATGTTTAAATTTATAGAGCTTTCTTAGAATACCAGAGGGGAACTCTCGTGAGAAAAACAGCAATTCATTGAATGAGTGACTTCATTCTACTTTTTCATGGTGTTGCAAATGATACAAGTATTTCTTACCAGTCTGCCCTAGAGGTAGTCTCATAAATACCAAGAAAAGTGAATGGCTTGTCTTGTCTGCCTATTGAATGAAAATACATGGACTTGTCAGCCATAGAAATCAAGTGATCACTAGGAAAAAATAAATAAATAAATAAAATAAGACTCTTCCGTGGGCAACTGGGAGTGGGGAAGCATTCATTCTCTCATCTATCTATGAAGCTCTAAGCCTCTGCAACCCTGCTCTCAATGTTTCATTTAGGGTCACTTCATGGGTGTTTTTGTACAGAAAGGTACAAAAATATCTCTGATCTGTACATGAAGGAGGGGAGGCTTCAGAAATAACAGAGGGCAAGAAAGTCAGTATACAAACCTTCTATGTTCCTTTCAATGGACAATGTTGAAACTGGAAAAGATATATCTTATCTCAAGATCACCGCGTCAGCATAATTTTCCTGCCACAATTTAACATGCTTGCATTTGAAAATTTTGGCCCAGAGAAATTATTTAGCTAAATTAATCTACCTTTGGTCACGTCATCTCCTGTTTGGGAAACTGATTACAAATTTGGAAGACCTGGAAGTGGTACCACTTGGAGACTGGAAGAAACCTGGCAAACCAGCAGCCAATCATTGAGGCTGCTGGTAGTCTGTCTAACATGTCTATAATTCAAAATTTTGAAACTCCTACAGTACTGATATGAAAGGAGATTGCAGTGCTATGAATTTTGTGCTTTGATGCTGTCATATGAGTGGTTGATGACACCAAATATTTGGTCTGGAACCAAATATGCTGCATATTTATGTATTTAAAAATCTGAGCCAGACTCAAATGCTCAAATCATTTATGAATTTTTAGTAGCCTTCCTACTGTAAATGTTTAAAGCTGTAGCTTAGTAATAAGATATTTGATAGCAGTGCTCAAAAAGACACCACTTGAGAGTTATTAAAAAACATGTACGGAGTTTAAATATTTTTAAGGAAAATAAAGTGATGTGGCTATCTTTCTTCCCCTCTTTGAATAAACACAACAGAAGCATCTAAATAGAAATGTAAATTGAATAGTTGGAAAAGTCAGCTTGCAAATTCCACGAACCTAAATGGGATAAAATATATTCCAATATGTTTTAGTAACAAATGAAGAATACTTTGCATTAAGATGTTTTATACGTATATATGTTTACACACATTTATAAGCATGCATGTAATAAAAAAGCAACAAGAAAGGTTTGTCAGAGGCTTATATTATGCCAGCTGGTTTAACCTTTGTCATAATCTTCAGTATCCTAACAGACTTTGTTGGTTTTTTTTTGTTGTTGTTGTTGTTGTTTTTTTTTTTTGTTTTTTTTTTTTTAAAAAGATGAAGTTATTAAGAGAACTAATTTATTATTTGTATAAAGTCTTTATAATAATTGATTGTGTGCCATGGATTTGTGTAAACTTGTAATATGAAGGAAACCGTCAAGAACACAATATTTATTTTCCTTGTCTAATGTGCCATAGTGTTTCCAAGATTGCAATGCTGCAAATAAGAGTAATGTCTGATGGGGCACATTGAACAGTTCCCCAGAGACTCTGAAAGGACAGCATATGATAACTTTCAGGGCTCCATTTATAGCAGCAAGGTTTTCTTTAATGTTTGCCATGTTTCTAATATGAACTAGATAAAAATGATAAGGAAACTGTGTGGAGAGAAGTACTTTGTCCTGGTGAATTAATTTTGGTTTTTGTTTTTCTTCACTACTACAGTCTTTGTTTTCCTCCAGAAAGACACATAAATGGTTAACCTAGCATAATTATGCATATACATTCTTATTCCATAAGTAATTTGTGATTTAATTATATTTATTATTTGTTCCATTGTATATTTGTGCTACTCAGAATAATTTAAAAATATTTCATTTTCACAGGTTTTTACTATTTTTCTATAGATAAATTAGGAAAGCTTGGAAATTTACACACTGAAAATTGAAATGAGGACTATACAATCCATTTTGAGACTTGCCTTTTGGTGTTTACCGTAAAGCATGCTTCTCGATGTGTGCTTGATTTACATTTAGCAATATCTAAGTGCAAATAGTAATCATACACCAAAGTAAACTGGACTATATGCAATTGCTTCCTCTGTTTCTTCAATTGCAGTTGCAATCCCATAGATTCCAATCTTGACAGGTAGCATAATTAGAAAATTCTCTTTGTCTTATTAAATGTGACTCTTCTCAATAGAATTCACTTCATTGCAGGCAAAGAACAGAAAATATACTTCAAACCTAAAATGGGAAATCAAGGGGGACTGTTTTATTTTTATCTGTCTTTGTGCAAGCAACATTATTATCAAAGGATATTGTAATGCTGAAAATGTACTTTTGGGATTTAAATCACGTATTAGCCTGGAAAGCAAAATGTGCTGTAGGGCCCATGCAATATATTTTCTCATTAATCTGATTGAAAGATTATCCTTCCTATAGCTATGAAAAGTCTAATACCCATATATCCATCTTTCCTGCTAGTAAAATTCAGCTTTGTGTGTAGTCATTGTCTCTTGTGTCTGAGGTCCTACACTCTTCTTCATTCCTCTGTATAAGCCTATCTGTATTAAAATAAATTCAGAACAGGCCGCCATTTCATGCACACATTTTGATTATTTCATAAGCTGCTGAGGAAAATGGAAGTATGAGCAAGTCATGCAGTTTTCTGGTAATGTAATGCTGTCATTACCTCAGTGGTCATGTGAAAAAGTTTAGCTATAATATCTTTGACAAATGTTCAGTGAGTCAAAACAGTGCATTTAAATGAAATGCAGATATGAATGAGCCATTATTAGAATCACAACTCCAGCTTAGAAATTATTAAATATGAATATATACACTTTCACAGTAACCTGACATTTGTAATACGTAACTAGCTGTGCATTTCTCACCCCCCTTCTCCTTTTTTTTTTTTTTTTTTTCTCCATCATCCCCCAGGTTGAGAATAGAGGAAGTCATTTTGATCAAAGGCTGCACATAGTAATTGAAGACACTCCTGATGATTTCATGCAATCAGAGTGGCACATTATTTGTGATGAAAATTAAGTAAAGAAGGAAAGCAGATTTATAGGTTGTCTTGCTTATGGTCAACTGCCTTTACAAAAGATTAGCAATTCTTTTCTAACCACCCCAACTGCATATATACTTTTCCACATCACAGATTTACAGAAATTTTCATATAACTTTAGTCATAACTTGCAGTACCTCATGATTTTAAGCTTTTAATGAAACTACAGAGGATGTCTTAAACTGAATGATTTCTATTCTGAGCTCTTTGAGTGCTGATAGCATGAACTGTATAGATGCTCTAGCCATAACTGTCACACAGATAATATTCTTTTATGCCTCAAGACACTAAGATGGTGCTGTAGATAACCAAAAGGAATAAGCTGCCACCATCACTAATCTGCAGCTTTGAAACACTATAGCTTTTGCATGGTTAAGAGAAGGTAAAATCACCTAGAACTGTTGTATAGGAGACATTTTTAAGTGAACATAGAACAGAGAAATAAAGGTTTTCATATTTTGTAATCTAGATGGATTGTAATCCAAATATTTTGAAATCACTCTGGATTAAAACACCTGTCTCCTTCTTTTTGCACTAAAGTAGTGAAATTGAAATATGGGGAATAGTTAGCCTTATTGTTCCCTTCAGAGTATAACTTTCAAGATGTTTCATACTGTCTTTTGATTGGTTTTATAATACATGTAACAGATTTTGTCCACAATAATATCCAAGTAGTGCCAGAGAAATATAATTTCTGTTGATTATTTTTCAATATGTAAAGCAAATGCTACTGAAACTTCAGTAACAAACTGAAACTTTACTTACGTGTGTCATAGTCAAACTCAGCAAATTAAAAATAAAACTGTGTGAGAATACTAACTAATGCAAAAAAAAAAAAAAAAAAAAAAAACTTCTATAAAGTCTCTTTCACTTTAAGGTGGAATTACCTATAGAGAACCTTGTTTATTCCTATTCCTTGAAAATATTTCTAAAAAATGTTTTTAGCATTCATGTTGCACATAATTATCATTATTTGTTCCCTATAACACCTCATGCATGCTACCATTAAAACTGATTTACAGTAAATAAATAACAAGGAACCACTATCATTTTTGCCACCTTGATTTTTTCCACCCACAGTTTAGAAATCCCTAGTCAGATATCCTATTGTTATAAGAACACAGCCTGATATGAAAGTGTCAGGGAAGCAGTGAAGGAAAATAAATAAATAAATAAATAAATAAATAAATCAGTAAACAAACAGCGACAGAGTTGGACCCACTACAAAAATAAAAATTCTGGGTGTGTTTTTTAGACACTGCAGTATGCTTTCCAGAGGAAAAAAAGTTTCACTGGAAAATCTTTAGCAATAAGCACATTTTTTTTCATTGAACATATGAATGATCAATAATAATCTGCTAATTTCTGCTCCAGAATACAATAATCATTGGGACAAAAATACAAGGCTAGCAGGAAGCTATTAAATGCACAGCAGTATTTGAAATCGAACCATAGTGACTTGTTGTTATGGCATGGTGACATTATTGGTTCTTGTATATAGTTACATAATGATCTCTGAAGCCAGATTTTAAAAGCGGTCTATAAAACAGTTAAAGGACACCAAAATCTAGCTTCACTGTCAACTTTCTAAGCTCCATGTTAAGCACTAGTTAGGCTCCTTCTTTGTAAACAACTGTATGAATTTGAAACTAAAACAAAATATGATTACATTTCTTTTAACAGCACGCGATATGTTTGAATAACAAAACAAAAAAAAATCATGCTCTACTTCTAATTAAAGATGGGATTTTTATGTGTCATCTGGTCACATATTCAATTAATGTAGATGTCCCCCACACTCAATTCCACTTGTATGCAGTGGATCTATGGGCATACAAGCCTGTCATTGCTGCTTTTATTGTAAAAACAGGTCCTGCCTCAAGAGGTGATCAGGAAACCATGTATGTTTTGGTTGAGAAAAATCCAAAGCACTGGGGAGAAATATTGAGTCAGAAACAGGAATTCATCTTCATTCTGTGACTCCACCCCTTGTCTTGTTAGAAATTGTCTGTTTTAGGACTAATTCCAAAACGAATTATCCTAGCTGACAAAGCAGCTGCCCAGCAACAAGGCAAATTATTCATGTGCATAGCATTGACATGCACATATAAGAATTGTCTTTTCTGGCCTCAATAGTGGGTGAAGGAAAGGATTTTTACTTACTGCTGTACTACTGTTGCTCACATAGCCCATTTGGGTCTCACTGCCAGAAGAGACCACAAATGGTCTAAAAGAAACAAGTGTGCGCATTTATCTCCATCTAGCTATATCTATTTATAGATCGTAGAAGAGGCATTAATTAAAACCTTTTGTCTGGAAAATTAATGTAGGTTCACCTAACAAATTAATTATGTTTTATTTTTGCTCATATGAACATTTTGTTCATATGTTCATTTTGTTCATATGAAATACAATACACCTGATTTTGGTTAATGTACATATTCGTCTCTTAAATTAAGGTTAATGAATGAACATGACATGAGTATCTAGATGATGTTTACCATAAGCCAGCAGTAAAATCACCAAAACACAGAAAGTGTTTCTGTCATTACTATAGGTCTATGAAGAGCTTTGTTCTGTGCATTCTATCCCTTTTCCAGGCAAAAGGGAATTTATTCTTTCTGTGAGTATGAACACTCTACAATGGATGAATAGTCTGTACTTACAAGCTTTCCATGCTGAGATTGCTGAATAAGAAGCATATATTTCTCTAAGTTAAGTTTTTGTCCTGAAACCTGTCCTCTCCATTTTCCAAAAGGCTAGAGCCAAGCCAGCCACCATTTCTCCTGCCTATTGCTCAATTGCACTTGTGTCTGCACTGCAATCAGATGTCATGTCTCTGGATATCCAATACTTTGTGTTTAGAGAACAAGAAAAGATTGCATATAGAAATAGAAGTGTCAAAGCAAACTGTATTAGTGCACTTCCTCTGAAATCACCTACTGATGCAATTGTTCTAAGTAAATCTGATGCATTTACTTTATAAATTTCCATTTAGTTTATTGTAAACTGCTGTGGTCTAATCCCTGTAGGCAGCTCAGTCCCCATGCAGCCACTTGCTCATTCTCCCCAGCTGGATGGGGAAGAGAATTGTAAGGGTAGAAATGAGAAAAAAAAAAAAAAGTAATGGGTGTAGATAAAGACAAATTAATATTTTAGGGGCAGGGTGCAGGGTGGCAGGGAAGAGGAAAAGAGAGAAATAAAGCCAAGAAAAACAACTGATACAAAACACAACTGCTCACCAGTGTCCAGCTAATCCCTGAGCAACACCAGCTGTGGTAACTTTCCCCCTCAGATTTTATTGCTGAGCACAACATCATATGGTGTGGAATATTCCTCTGGTCAGCTGGGATCACCTGTTCCAGCTGTGTCCCCTCCCATATTCTTGTGCACCCTCAGCCTTCTCACTGGCAGGGCAGCATGAGATGCAGAAAAAAACGTGATGCTATATAAGCACTACTGTGCAACAACTGAAACATCAGTGTACTATGAACACTGTTTCCATTATGAATCCAAAGCATAGCACCATAAAAGATACTATGAAAAAAAATATAATAATAATATCCCAACTAAAATCAGCACACAATTAAAGGCAACAAAAGTGATTAACAGAATTCACATAGACTGAAAGAGAATGGAGAAATAATGATGTGTTAGACATGAAATATATTTTCAAATTGGTGTAAGTGCAATGGTGGCCTACCAAACTGGTTATCAGCTACACTATTTCTCAATCAAGTAAGAGAATTTGGCTGGTTCAGTCAAACAGCCCTCAAAACTGACATTTCCTACGTAGTTCAGAGAAGAAAAAGTGTAAGATGGTGATATACTTAAACATCACAGATAGATCGGTGATGAGAGGTGTCCCTCAGGGGTCTGTCTTCAGACCGGTGCTTTTCGATATCTTTATCAATGACATAGGCGATGGGATTGAGTGCACCCTCAGCAGGTTTGCAGATGACACCAAGCTGAGTGGTGCGGTTGATACCAAAGAATGAAGAGATGCCATTCAAAGGGACCTGGACAGGCTGGAGTAGTGGGCCCATGTGAACCTCATGAGGTTCAACAAGTCCAAGTGCAGGAGTACAGACAGGAGTACAGACTGCGAGAAGGAATTGAGAGCAGTCCTGAGGAGACAGACCTGGGTGCTCTGGTGGATGAAAGGCTTGACATGAGCCAGTGGTGTGCTCTGACAACCCAGTGGCCAACTGCATCCTGGCCTGCATCAAAAGAGAAGTGGCCAGCAGGTCAAGGGAGGTGATACTCTGTCTCTGTGAGTCCCCACTTGGAGTACTGTGTACAGGTTTGGGGCCCCCAGCACAAGGCAGATGTGGACCTGTTACAGTGAGGAGTGCTACAAAGACGATCAGAGGGCTGGATTACCTCTCTTATGAAAAAAGGCTGAGAGAGATGGGGGTGTTCAGCCTGGAAAAGAGGAGGGTCTGGGGAGCCCTCATTCCTACCTTTCAGTACTTAAAGGGGTCTTGTAAAAAAAGATGGAGAAGGACTCTTTACTCATGTAGATAATGATAGGACAAGGGGGAATGGTCATAAACTAAAAGACGATAGACTTAGACTAGATATTAGGAGGAAATTCTTCACTGTAAGAGAAGTTGTGGATGCCCCATCCCTGGAATTGTTCAAGGCCAGGACGGATGGGGCCTTGGCCAACCTGATCTAGTGGGTGGCATCCCTGCCTATGGCAGGGGATTTGGATGATCTTTAAGGTCCCTTCCAGCCCCAGCCATTCTATGATTCTATGACTCTATGACTCTCTATTGTATGATTGTACAGAACTGGGATGAGGGATTCCATAGAAGGTATATATAGTTTTGTTTTTCTGTTTTGTTTTTTTTTTTAAGTTACTCATACATAAAATTCAAACTTTACATATGTGGTTAAGTACCAGAGCAAACTGCTTAAGATATTATATTTATAATTTGAATTTCATGAAGATTCTTGAAGTGTCAGATGATACTTCTCGACCCATTATTACTAGACTAAAATGAATGTCATATGACATTGAAAATATCTTTGAAACATTGTCAGTGATATTTGAAATTTCTGAAAGACTTTCATCATGTAATTTTAGCAGCATATGAAAATTAGTACAGTACTAATAATATGCGTATTGAAAAAAGAAGTACTGCATAGATGAGTTTATATCTCAGTTCTGGCATTTTATCAATCATCTCAGTCTGGTGTTCTATGCTGTAGTAAAACAGTGATAAATAAGTCACGTAGTAAACATAAAGTTATGAAAAATGTGACTGTATTGTTCATCAGTTATATGCCATTTTGCTTTTTTTGGAACTTACATTGCTTACACAGTATAGGATATAGACATTACAGCTGTATTTTTAAAGGGCAGGTTAATTTATTACCAATAACAACATCTCTAGTTATATTGCAAAAAATAATGTTTACCAAATCTTATGTTTCTGGACACAAACCGATCACTGAAAAGGTCAGGAATTAATTTTTATGCACACATGCAACTTTTTTCTTTAGATAATTTTTTTTGTTTTTGTTCTTTACTTCTGTTCCACTGAAGCTTACAAAATTCATCAGAAAAAATGGTAGACCATTATATCTGATAAAACTTTAAGAAATCTAGAACTTCTTTAATGATTCTAGAACATTATTACTTTAACCAAAATGAGTACAAGGCCATATCATGTTACTAGTCACTGTAATTGTGAAATACACATTTTATTGAATATAATTATTATGTGAATGTAATGTTTATTGAAAAATTATTTATGAAATACGCAATACACATGTATGAATACACATACAATTGTGAAAATAACGTGTTTTTTTTTTCTTTATGTGGAGACTGATAATGGTTCTAAATTAAAAATAATATTATTTTCCCCTCATGTTATTAGGGAAATGAAATGTTAAGAATAGTGCAATAAATCAAATATTCCAATATTACAGAAGTATCACATTAAAATAGGTTATCAGTTAGAAACTGAAGACTTCTGATGTACTATAGTTTTTATTTCCATTCCAGACAGACCTTAGTCAGACATATCAAGACAGAGCCTAGATGCAATAGTGTATAAAATGTATGAATAAATCTTGCCTTATATAGATGTAAAGCTCTGCCTTATTTACTGCAAGAAGTGAGAACAAGAAGGGTGGTCAAACTAGGATAAGAAAAATTTGTCTTAGTGTTAAGGCCGCTTTGTAGAACTTTGGCTCTCTACAAAATAAATGAGATGTTCTGGGTAGTTCTTTAAAATACATCATTTTACATATGGTTACTAACTGAGTTTACCTAGTCTAAGAAACCTTTGATATTATTTCAGAAAAACTAAGAACTTTTAGAAAAATGCTATGAATGCTAAAATTCAATGTCGGGTACAGCTCTCAGATGCAGTGGATTCTCTAGATTTTCATCTCTCTGTGCATTTGATAGCTTGTTTTAAAATGAGGAAAGTAGAGTTTCCATTGAATTTCAGGTATGCTGTGAAATAAAACCTAAATATCATGCACAGCATTTCAATTCTGTCATGATACACCCCATAGAAAAGACAATGGCAAAATTAATAATTTTATATTTAGTGTTGGGTTTGGCTTATGTCATGTGAGGAACCAACACAGTAGAGGTAAAAAGAGATATTAAACAAGCTCCAATTCCATGAGCCTGTCTGTCTTATGCAATGAATCATGTTGAGGTTTGGTGGGAAAAATAAAATTTCATCATAATATTTTTATGTCCATTTGAACTTGTTCTGGCCCTTAGTTAAAGTGGGGGAAAAAAAAGAAAAAAAAAAATCTAACTAATCAGCACTGCAGGAAAAACCTAAGCTGGATTTCATCTACAGTAAACATCTCTGGAGAATCTAGCAAAATTTCAATTAGGGAAGTGAATAGTGTAACTTTTTCCATTGCTTGTTGTTCTGATTAAGGTGTGCTATGATATCACATCAAGGCTTAGAACCTAATAAAATAACGTCAAGGAAAACTATGCCTGTCCTTTTGGTTCTGTTTATATCTTTAAATGTCTTCACTGATCAGCTGGTTGCACAATAGGAAAACTCATGTCATATAAAAGTTCAAATACATTTAGAAGGCTCAGTCTTCAAGAATGCTGAATATCCTCAACTACTTTTACATTACACAGTAACTCTTCAGCACTTTTTAGTATTAGGACATTAATGAGAAATTTAGTAAATTTTATACTTTATTTGAATTGGTGTAATTTGAGAGGGAACTCAAGTGTTGACCCAGACAGACCCCCTGATGGTGGATGTGTCTCTTCAGGTCTTGGGCTCCAAAGATTGCTTGATGTCCTCCCTCAACCCCTAGAAAGCCCGAGCTCACAGTCAGCTCTCCTGTAGAAAATGTGCTGTTGTCCACAAGCTATGTTGTCGGGTAAGAGAATTACAAGAGGAAGTCAGCAGGTTGCGAAGTATCCAAGAAGATGACCAGAAGATAGACAGGGTGTTCATGGAGACCATACAGCTCCAGGAGTCCCAACCTCATACAGCAGGGGAATTGTCAGAGGACTCTGTGCCACATGAAGCGGTACATCATAACATTGTAGAAGAGGAATGGAAGCTGGTCGCTTCTCATAGGAGGAGAAAGGCTCTTACTCCTCCTGAAGCCTTGCCATTGAGGAGCAGGTTCAGTGCCCTCCAGGCTGAGGTTGAGCTGGGCAAGACTTCAGGGGAGGCAACTGAGTTGACAGACCCTGTGCCTAGCAGGAACACCCAGAAGAAACAGGGAGTGATTGTTGTGGGTGACTCCCTGTTGAAAGGTACAGAGGCACTCATCTTCTAACCTGATCTCTTGTCTAGAGATTTTTGTTGCCTGCCAGAGGCTCAGATAAGAGATGTCATAGAAAGGCTGCCAAAGCTTGTCCATGAGTCAGACTGTTACTCTCTGCTGCTTTTCCATGTGGATGCTAATGACACCATGGGTAAATTAGAAACCATCAAGCAGGACTTTAGAGCTCTGGGAATGGTGGTCAAGGGTCTAGGAGCCCAGGTCATTTGTTTCTTAATACTTCCAGTGAAGGGGAAGGAAGGGGGGAGGAGGAGACGGATATTTCATGTTAACAACTGCCTGAGCCGCTGGTGTTGGCAACCGGGATTTGGCTTCTGCAACCATGAAACCCTGTTTGAAGATCAAGAACTGATGGGGAGAGATGGGATCCACCTCACTAGGAAGGGCACGTGTCTTTGCTAACTGGTTGGCCAAACTGGTAAGGAGAGCTTTAATCTAGGAAAGAAGAGGGAAGGAGAGAATTACGAGGACAAGGTAGGCAGCAATAAGTGTCTCAAATCAGGATGCCTCCAGCAGGTACATGCAGCCAGGGAAGTGAGTGCAGGACTTGACTATGAAGGATCCTCTTGTACCCCTCCTGAGGAGCCTGTAGGATTCCCAGAAATGCTTGCATAGCAATGCACGTAGCATGGGGAATAATCAGGAAGAACTGGAGATCCATCTGAGGTCAGGAGGCTACAACCACATGGCAAGTACAAAACTGTTGTGGGATAGCTCACATGACTGGAATACTGTCATGGAGGGCTACATGCTTTTTAGGAAAGATAGGCCATGAAGGTGAAGTGAAGGAGTTGCACTTTATGTGAGAGAGCAACTGGAAGGCATCGAGCTCTGCCTAGGGCTGGATGTAGAGAGAGTTGAGAGCTTATGTGTAAGGATTAAAGGGCAGGCTACCATGGCTGATACTGTTGTGAGAGTTTGCTACAGGCCACCTATCAGGAAGAGGAAGCAGATGAAGCCTTCTACAGACAGCTGGAAGTAGCCTCACAATCACAGGCCCTGTTTATCTTGAGGGATATCAACCACCCTGATGTTTGCTGGTAAGACCATACAAATAGGCACAAACAGTTCAGGATGTTTCTGCAGAGCATTAATGACAACTTTTTAACACAGGTGGTGGAGGAGCCAATGAGTAGAGGTATGCTGTTGAATCTTGTGCTTACAAACAAAGAAGGGCTAGTTAGAGATGTGAAGGTTGGGGGCAGCCTTGGCTGCCGTGACCATGAGGAGATGGAGTTCAGGATCTTACAAGGAGAAAGCAGGGCAAGAAGTAGGATCATAACCCTGGACTTCAGGAGAGCTAACATTGGCCTCTTCAGGGACCTACTTGAAGGAATCGCATGGGTCAGGGCCCTAGAAGGAAAAAAGGGGGTCCAAGAGAGCTGGTCAATATTCAAGTATCACTTCCTACAAGCTCAAGATCTATGTATTCATATGAGCAAAAAGGCAAGCAAAGGGGGCACAAGACCTGCATGTATGAGCAAGGAGCTCCTGGAAGGAGTCAAATGGAAGAAGGAAGTACGCAGAATGTGGAAAAGGGGACAGGCCACTTGTGAAGAATATAGAGACATTGTCAGATGATGTAGGGATGTGACAAGGAAGGCCAAAGCACAGCTGGAGTTATATTTGCAAAGGATGTCAAGGACAACATTCTTTTTTTTTTTTTTTTTTTTTTTAATATATCAGTAGCATAGGGAAGACTCGGAAAATGTGGGCCTGCTGCTTGATGAGATGGGTGCCCTGATGACAATGGATACAGAGAATACGGAATTACTGAACACCTTCTTTGCTTCAGTCTTCACTGCTAAGACCAACCCTCAGGAATCTCTGACCCTAAAGACAAGGGAGAAAGTCTGGAGAAAGGAGGACTTTCCTTTGCTCAGAAGATCATCAGGTCAGAGATCTTTTAGGCAGACGTGACACCCACAGATCCATGGGCCCAGATGAGATGCATCCACAAGTGCTGAGGTAGCTGGAAGTTGTTATTTCTAGCCTGCTATCTGTCGTCTTTGAAAGGTCACAGAGAACAGGAGAGATGCCTGAGGACTGGATGAAAGCCCATGTGATCCCAGTCTTCAAAAAGGGCAAGAAGGAGGACCCAGGAAACTACAGTCCAGTCAGCCTCACCTCCATCCCTGGAAAGGTGATGGAGTCACTCATACTGGAGATCATCTCCAAACACATGGAAGGGGTTATCAGGAGTAGTCAGTATGGGTTCACCAAGGGGAAGTCATGCTTGACCAACCTGATAGACTTCTATGATAGAATGACTAGCTGGGTGTATAAGGGAAGAGCAGTGGATGTTGTCTACCTTGATTTCATAAAGCTTTTGACACTGTCTCCCATAACATCCTCAGAGGCAAGCTCAGGAAGTGTGGGATGGGTGAGTGGACAGTGAGGTGGATTGAGAACTGGCTGGATGGCAAAGCTCGGAGGGCTGTGACTAGTAGCATGGAGTCTAGTTGGAGCTAATGGTGTAACCTAAGGGTCCATACAAGGTCCAGTCCTGTTCAACCTACTCATCAATGACCTGGACGATAGAACAGGGTGCACCCTCAGCAAGTTTGCTGGTGACACAAAACTGGGAGGAGTGGCTGATACCCCGGAGGGCTGTGCTGACATTCAGAGAGACCTGGACAGGCTGGAGCATTGTGTGAGGAACCTCATGACTTTCAACAAAGGCAAATACAGACTCCTGCACCTAGGGCAGAATAACCTGTTACACTAGTTCAGGTTGGGAGCTGACTTGCTGGAAAGCAGACCTGAGGAGAAGGACCTGGGAGTCTTGGTGGACAGCAGGCTAACCATGAGCTAACATTGTGCCCTTGTGGCCAAGATGGCCAATGGTATATTGGGATGCATTCAGAAGAGTGTTGCCAGCAGGTCAAGAGAGGTGATCCTCCCCCTCTACTCAGCCATGGTGAGGCCTCGCCTGGAGTATTGTGTCCAGTTCTGGGCTCCCAAGAGGGGCATAGAGCTCTTGAAGTGAGTCCATTGGATGGCTACGGAGATGATTAGGGGTCTGGAGCACCTGTCGTACGAGGAGAGGCTGAGAAAGCTGGGCCTGTTTAGCTTGATAAGAGAAGACTGAGAGGGGATCTGATCAATCTGTAGAAATATCTGAAGGGAGGTTGTCAAGAGAATGAGGCCAGACCCTTCTCAGTGGTGTCCAGTGATAGAACAAGAGGCAACGGGCACAAACTGAAACAGAGGATGTTCCAGATGAATATGACAAAACATTTCTTTACTGTGAGGGTGACAGAGCACTGGAAAAGGTTGCCCAGAGAGGCTGTGGAGTCTCCTTCTCTAGAGATATTTGAAACCTGCCTGGATGCAATCCTGTGGAATATGCACTAGGTGACCCTGCTTGTCAGGGGTTTAGATCAGTTGATTTCCAGATGTCCCTTCCAACCTCAACCATTCTGTAATTCTGTGATTCTGTGAACAGGCAGATGTAATTGTGAGGCCATTCTCTATAATCTTTCCACAATCATCAAAACTGGGAGAAGTTTCCAGACTGAAGGAAAGCAAAAAGTATTGTTTTCTTCAAGAAGGAGGTCCTTTGCAAGTACAGGATTGATCAACCTCACCTCAGTCTCTGGGAAGGTGATGGAACAGCTAATCCTGGAAACTATTTCCAGGCACATGAAGGAGAAGAAAATCATCAGGAGTGGTCAGTAGGGATTCACCAAGAGGAAGTAATTCCTAACCAACCTGATAAGCTTGTATAATGAAATCATCATCCTGATGGACTGGGGGGGGGGGGGGGGAAGGGGGGGGGAGTGTTTTCTTCCTGGACCAAACCTTGCCACATAAACCCACTACACCATAAAGTCTCCTATCAGCCTCTTCTTCTCCAGGCTGAATAATCCAAGTGACTTCAGCTGCTCCTCACTGTAATGGGTTTACATGGCAATGTTTCGGTAGCGGGGGGCCATAGGGGTGGGTTCTGTGAGAAGAATCCAGAAGCTGCCCCGTGTTAGATAAGGGCCCCACTGCTGGCCAGAGCTGAGCCAATAAGCAATGTTGTTTGCACCTCTGTGAGAGCGTATTTAAGAAAGAGGAAAAAAAAAATGCTGTGCAACAACAGCTGGGTAAGTGAGGAGTGAGAACCAACCCTGCAGACATCAAGATCAGTGCAGAAGGAGAGGAGGAGGTTCTCCAGGTACTGGAGCAAAAGTTCCCCTGCAGCCTGTGGAGAAGATCATGGTGAAGTAGGTGGATCTGACCTGAAGGATGCTGTGGCCTGTGGAGAACACCTGACAGAGCAGATACTGGGCCAGACCTGTAGCCTGTGGAGAGGAGACCATGCAGGAGTAGGTGACCTGGCAGGAGCCACTGCCTGTGGTGGACCCAGGTTAGAGCAGTTTGCTCCTGATCGATGGACCCCATGGTACAGGCCCATATTTGGAGCAGTTCTTGAAGAGCTGTTGCCTGTGGGAAGCCCACGCAGGATCAGTGGGGGAAGGATGGCATCCCATGGGAGGGACCCCACATTAGAGCAGTGGAAGAGAGTGACTGAGAAAGAGTGGCAGAGATAAAGCGTTAGGGACTGACTGCAACCCTTATTTCTCCGTTCCCATGCACCACTCAGGGGGAAGAGGGTGGATGGGGGGGGGGGAAGGCATTTTTGGTTTCTTTCCATTGTTTCTCACCTCTCTAGCTTGTTAGTAATAGGAAATAAATGTTACTATCTCCCTACTCTGAGTCTGTTTTGCCCATCAGGATAATTGTTGAGTGATCTCCCCGTCCTTATCTCAACCCTTGAACCCTTTGCATCGTGTTTTCTCCCCCTTTCCCTTTGAGGAAGGGGAGTGAGAGAGTGGCTGTGGTGGAGCTCGGCTGCCAACCCAAGTAAAACCACCATACATGGTGGTCCACAACTTCCTCATATGAAGGGGAGTGGAGAGGCAGGCACTGATCTATTATCTCTGGTGACTGGTGATAGAACCTGAGAGAACAGCTTGAAACTGCAACAGAGGAGGTTCAGATTGAAGATCCTCAAAAGGTTCTTCACTGAGAGTGTGGTAAGGCACTGGAAAAGGCTCCCCAGAGAAGGGATCATGACACCAAGCCTGCAGGACTTCAAGTGTTTGATCAGTGCTCTCAGACACATAGTCTGATATTTTTGGGTGGTCCTTTGGGGACACAGGAGTTGGGCTTGATGATCCTTTTGGGTCCCTTCCGACTCAGATATATTCCTTTGATTCTGGTGGACAAAAAGCTCAGCAAGAGCCAGCAGTGTGTGTTTGCAGCCCATGCGGCCAACTGCATCCTGGCCTGCATCAAAGGAGGAGTGGCCAGCAGGCCAAGGGAGGTGATTGTCCCCCTCTACTCTGCCCTCATGAGGCCCAGCTTGGAATACTGTGTCCAGGTCTGGAGCCCCCAGCACAAGAAGGATGTGGACCTGTTAGAATAGGTCCAGAGGAGGGCCACAAGGACGATCAAGGGGCTGGAACACCTCTCCTATGAAGATATGCTGAGAGAGCTGGGCTGTTCAGTCTAAATAAAAGGCTCTGCAATGACCTTATTGAGGCTTTTCATTACTTAAAGGGGACTTATAAAAAAGATGGAGCTTGGCTCTTTGCTCAATCAGATAATACCAGGACAATGAGGAATGGTTTTAAAGTAAAAGAGGGGAGATTTAGATTAGAGATTAGGAGGAAATTCTTCACTCAGAGGGTAGTGAGTCACTGGAAGAGGTTGCCTGGAGAGGTTGTGGATGCCCCATCCCTGGAGGTGTTCAAGGTCAGGTTAGATGAGGCCCTGAGCAATCTGATCTAGTGGGTGACATCCCTGCCTATGGCAGGGACATTGGAACTAGATGATCTTTAAGGTCCCTTCCAATCCAAGTCATTCTATGATACTGTAGGATGAAAATAACATAAGCTCTGTGTGTATTTCAGATAAACATTCTTAAAAGTATGTAATATCTATGATAGATATTGAAAAAAAAAATGAAAAATGAAAAATAATAAAAAAAACAACTTGTAATTTAAGGTATTTTTACATCCATTTTCAATTCCAGTTAAAACTCCCTTTGAACAGTCAGCTCAATTTGTTAATATAATAAGATCCATTTTGCTTCCATCAAAAAAGCCCCCCCAAAAGATCAGTCTTCTTTTCAGTATTAAGTGGTGCTTTGCTCATTTATGGAATTTGTCAGGACACCAGTCATCAGAGAAGGAAAACCCTATGTGCACCCACAGAGACTTGTCAGCTCACCAGCACCCAAACCAGGGGCTCACTTTCATGATTGAAAGGACTGTTCAGTTCTCAACTCTGTTCATTGTTAAGCTGCTTTGCTGAGTGTAGACTGGTGTTAACTGATTTTGTTTATCTGCTGAGACTTGGATGAAAATCTGGACCACCAGTGGTGGTTTCTAGGATAGGACGGAATGGGCAAATCAAAGGGATAGAAAGTGATATACATATCTCCTATTTCCAGTGCACAATACTCTATTTGTTATAAGGAATACCTACAGGGAAATCAGTCAGTGTTTACGCACTTTCTATTCAAATGGACAAAAAAAAAAAAAAAAAAAAGAAAAAAAAAGAAAAGGACATATTAGACCATTAGGTCTTCTGCTTCTTAAAGTTCTCTCCACTGAGAAGAAAATCCTTCATGAAGATTAAATTAACTGTGAAAAAACTCTGTAGATAAAATCACTACTATAAATCTCATTAGGGATATTTCTGAGAGGTAAAAACTTTCAGAGGAGGTAGTGTTTATTTAATCATAAGTGTACCAAACAGAATTCGTAGTGGGGAGATAATCCTTAAAAGGAAAATGCCTCCTAAACAGAGCACTCTATATGGGAGCATCTTTCAACATGCACTTATCTGAAGTTCTTTACAAATAAAATCCCAGATAATCACAGAATGGCTGAGGTTGGAATGGACCTCTGAAGATCATCTAGTTCAACCCCTCTGCTGAGCAGGATCTAGGACCTAGAGCTAGTTGCACAGGATTTCATCCAGGCGGGTTTTGAATATCTCAAGAGAAGGAGAATCCACAACCTCTCTGGGCAACCTGTTCCAGTGCTCTTTCACCCTCACAGTAAAGAAGTTCCCCCTCGTATTCATACGGAACCTCCTGTGCTTCAGTTTGATCCCATTGCCTTTTGTCCTGTTACTGGGCTCCATCCTCTCGACACCCTCCCTTAAGATATTTACATAGATTAATGTGGTCTCCCTTCAGTCTTCTCTTTTCCAGGCTAAACAGGCCCAATTCTTTGAGCCTGTCCTCATACGACAGGTGCTCCAGTCCTGTAATCATCTCTGTAGCCCTCATCTGGACTTGATCCAGTCCCTCTTGTATTGGGGAGCCCAGAACTGGACACAATACTCCAGGTGTGTCCTCATCAGGGCTGAGTAGAGGGGAAAGATCACCTCCCTTGACCTGCAGGCAACACTTTTCCGAATGCACCCCAATATACCATTGGATTTCTTGTCCATGAGGGCACATTGCCAACTCATGGTTAGCCTGCTGTCCACCAGGTCTCCCAGGTCTCTCTCTGCAGAACTGCATGCACGCCAGCAGGTCACCCCCCAGCCTGTACTGGTGCTTGAGGTTATTCCTCCCTAGGTGCAGGATCCTGAACTTGCCTTTGTTGAACTTCATGAGGTTCCTCTCAGCCCATCAACAAATTTTTATAGGATAAAGATCTCTTGAAGTCTCCTTATGGGATAAAGGAGATCTGTTGAAATTAGAGTCACGAGTAAGAGACAATCTCAACAAGCCTATGGTGTTGTTGAGGAAGTGATCACTTTTATTATAGAAATAAAATTAAATGTTTATTACTGGAAAATGTATGTCTGCTTCTAGCAAAATTTCAGTCTTACCTAAATGATCAGTAGAGTATGGAGGAATACACTATTGACACTCTTTACAACTTCTACACTTTGTAAATACAAAAATTAAAATCTGTGAGGAGTATAAATCATGTTGGTTCCCTGCTCAAAACTAGTAAACAACTGTAACTGAAAATTTGAAAAGAAAAAAGCAGGGCAGACATACATGAAAGATCTATTATCCTATACTTAACAACTTGTTATTCGAAACCTCTTTTCACTTCTGTTTTCTTACACCACCTGCTTTTTCTTTAAAAATAAATAAATAAATAAATAAATAAATAAATATGATTTTTAAAAGATACTTTTTTGAGAGTTTTCAATTTAATATTTGCTGCTTTCTAGTCCTTTGGGAATGTTGTTATCTTACATATAAATAGTGTATTTCTCTGTTTTACATAAAGATCACTGTTTGTTTGTTGTTTTTTTCCTAACACTTTTTATTCTCTCTGTCCTCCTAAAATGTCTAGAATAACAATTAAATGTATTATGCAGGATGTCTCATCTGTAGGAAGATATTGTGAACTACCAATCTTTCTCACATGTAAATGTTGGAAGCAAAAGTGACTCTAATCATCCTCTAGTGATATCAAATATATACAGCTTTGTCAGTGTGACAGAAGTCATCAAGAAATAACTTTCACTTTGTTAGACAAGAGTAAATGCCACATCAATTAGTAATTCAGTAATATTTCTTCAGCTGCTACTTTCACAATAAACTTTTATGTTTGCCCAGTATTTGAATGAAAGCAGATAATGGATGGATTTTTCATCTCTCTCTTTTTTTTTTTTTTTTAATGGAAATGATGCTTAAAATCTATATGTTTTTTTTTGTTGTTGTGCTTTTTTTATAGCACAGAATATTTTGATTGTTGATTCTACTGTATAATCAGTTACTATACTCAATAATATAATAGATTTTTCAACTTGTTTAATCTGACTGTCTTGATTTCATGGTGAGATTATGATGAGCAATTCCCCTTTACTCTAGAGTTCAGCATTAAGATAATTGCATAATAAACCACAATCAACGAGGACCCTTAAAGATTGCCACTTTATTTTCAGATGTTATTTCTTTTAAACACAAATCTTGACAACCAATTTTGGCTAACATGCAAAGTGGTATTCAGAATAGAAAGGAGGCATGAAACCTGATATCTGTTTTACCTCAATTATCAAGCATCTCAAAAAATATTTTCTTGTCCAACAGTAGGTTAATATGGAGTTAAGGTAACTTCGTAAAAAGGTAATTGATCATTAGTTCATATTTCATATTTTAAACTGGTTATTTTATTGGCTGGTCTATCTCATAATGTTTTGTTTTGTTTTTTATTTTTATTTTTGTTTTGTTTTTAAGGCTTGTCTGAAAGAAAATATGCAATATATTTGAGACAAACCACAGTAAAATGATTCTATCTAACTCTGAGCTAACTCTGAGAAACCCAACCATTTCTTTTCATATTTTGTAATAACATATGACAGGTCAATTTAAACAAACTACACAGTATTTGCTGACTGCAGTAAAAGGTTGATATTAAAATAATGTGTTGCTGTTAAGAGCAGATAATTGAGCATACCAAAGTGTAGGTACTATCTGTTACTGCAAATGCAATTAAAACAAACAAACAAACAAACAAACAAAAAACAATCCTAAGGTTTCCTTAACAAAGAGTGCTCATACAGATAATATTTGATGTCTAGAATTTTACAATTTCTCACTGTGGCTGTTCAGCAGAAATCTCTCTTTTTTTTTTTTTTTTCCTTTGTATATTTAATCTACAATAAATTTTAATATATATATATATATCAGTCCTAAACAGGTTAATGGCAGGAAATTTTGTAAACTATTAGTAAGATTTTTTTCTTCTAAGCAGCAGTGTAAGTATCACTGTACGTGCATGCATTTTATAAGAAATCCTCGTTCCTTGAGAGTGATTCTTTCTGAATTTACCGAAGGTGAGCTACCATGTGTTCTCTTGCTTACTACATAACAGAATCAAACAAAACAAACAAAAATATAAAACCCCCAAATCCTAGGTCACCAATGCTCCTGTGGAAATACAAATGACTCCTGTTGTTAAAGCAAATATTTTGCATGATTCTGAAATATTTAAACAAGGTAGCTTGCACTCCCCCCCACTACCCCCCCCCCCCCTTTTTTTTTTTCTTCTTGTAAAACTCTGTTCTCTCTTTCACTCTTGCCTTTTCCACAAGTACTGGATGGAAAATAATCATCTGTACTTTCTACATAATGCCATTTTTAATCTCCTTCCCACAAACAGTGCTTACCTCGTCCAGCTTAATACTCTGTATAAACCCTGAAACTTCAGATCCCAGCAGATGCTTTCTTCAGGTCTTACTAGAGCTCTACTAAAATGTCTAGTACCCACATTCATTCCAGGTTTCATGCATTATTTTCAGTCCCACACCTGACACATCACCTCTAATCATTTTCCGTAGCAATCAGGCTCCTCCCTCCTCTGCTGCCCTTAATGGACAAACAAGGCCTTTTCCAGTGTGAGGAAGTGTTATGGTAACAGCATTACCACTTTGCTCATTGCCCCAGTCAGTGTTATTCAGTTCACCTTTGCACAGAGCCAGAGGATAGGGTGGCTGTGCAAAAGCTTTCATTTTTCTGCTAGCTGATGGCTGACCCACAGGCAGAAAGCATCCCAATCTGAGCTAGGTGTCTTCTCAACTCCCTTCTCCTCATCCCTGTCACCTTAAAATTGTATTTGCTGCTGGAAACTGTTAATGGTTTCTGAATAGATCTTCTAAGGCTGTTGTAGGTCAGAGTACCATTAGCATGAGGCAAGTTTTGGATGTTCAGCCAAACATAGAATCATAGAATCATAGAATATTCTGAGTTGGAAGGTATCCATAAGGATTGTTGAGTCCAACTCCTGGCTCCACACAGGTCTACCCAAAAATTCAGACCATATGACTAAGAGCATAGTCCAAATGCTTCTTAAACTCTGACAGGCTTGGTGCCGTTACTACATCCCTGGGTAGCCTGTTCCAGTGCACGACAACCCCCTTGGTGAAGAACTTTTCCTGATATCCAGCCTGAACCTTCCCTGTTGCAGCTTGACACCATTCCCTTGGGTCCTGTCACTGATCACTAAAGAGAATAGATTGGCGCCTGCCCCTCCACTCCCCCTTGTGAGGAAGCTGTAGATCGTGATGAGGTCTTCCCTCAGCCTTCTCTTTTCCAGGCTAAACAGGCCAAGTGACCTCAGCTGCTCCTCGTATGTCTTCCCCCATAGGCCCTTCACCATCTTTGTAGCCCTTCTCTGGACACTCTCCAACAGTTTCACATCCTTTTTGTACCATGGTGCCCAGAACTGCACACAGTGCTCAAGGTGAGGCCGCACCAGTGCAGAGTAGAGCGGGACAATCACTTCCCTCGACAAGCTAGCAACGCCATGCTTGATGTATCCCAGGATACAGTTGGCCTTCCTGGCTGCCAGGGCACACTGCTGGCTCATATTCAGCTTGCTATTAACCAAAATCCCTAGATCCCTCTCTGTGGGGCTGCTCTTCAGCATCTCATCACCCAGTCTGTACGTATAGCCAGGGTTGTTTCTTCCCAGGTGCAGGACCTGGCACTTGCTCTTGTTAAACTTCATGCAGTTTGTGATTGTCCAGCTGTCCAGTCCATCCAGATCTCTCTGCAAGGCATTTCCACCCTCAACAGAGTCAACACCTCCTCCCAGTTTAGTATCATCAACAAATTTACTTAAAACACCTTCTAGTCCTACATCCAAATCATTTATAAAAACATTGAAAAAAACTGTCCTTAAAAAGGAGCCCTGGAGGACCCCATTGTTGACTGGTCACCATCCTGATGTAACCCCATGTACCATAACCCTTTGAGCCCTACCCGTCAGCCAATTTTCACCCATTGTATGATGTTTTTGTCCAGCTGTATGCTGGACATTTTGTCCAGTAGGATCCTATGGGAAACTGTCAAAAGCTTTACTGAAATCCAAAAAGATTACATCAGCTATTTTCCCTTGATCGACTAGATGGGTGATCTTATCATAAAAGGAAATCAAATTAGTCAAACAGGACCTACCCCTCGTAAACTCATGTTGGCTGGGACTGATGACTGCATTTTTCCCCAGGTGCCCTTCAATAACTCCCAGAATAATCTTCTCCATAATTTTACCAGGCACTGACATGAGACTGACAGGCCTGTAGTTGCCAAGGTCTTTTTTCTTGCCTTTCTTGAAAATTGGTACAGTATTTCCCAGCTTCTAGTCAACTGGGACCTCTCCAGATTCCCAAGACCATTGAAAAATAATTGAGAGAGGTCCCGCAATGACATCAGCTAGCTCTTTGAGCACCCTGGGATGAATCCCATCCAGACCCATGGACTTGTATGGATCCAAGTGGAGCAGCAAATCCCACACACATTCAGGGGTGGCTAGGAGTTTATCATTCCCACCAACACAGTCCAGCAGCTCAAGGCACCTGGGGTCCCAAAGCCCATCATCAGCTTTGAAGGCGGAGGCAATGAAGGCATTAAACATTTGCCTATGTCCTTGTTTGTGAGGAGAACATTTATGTGGTTTCCTTAGCTCAGATTATAGGCTTGTTCTTCTAACAGTGTATTTGGGTCTGCCATACTTCTATGTATAATGCAGAGATGAAAGTGATACGCTACATCCTTTTCAATGACCTTTTATTGTGGTGAATCTGTGACTGATCTTATATATAGATTTCCAAGAAGTAGACTTTTGATGTGCAGTCTTACAGATAGCTTTTGTTATATTGATGATGGGGTTTGTATGCTTCTAAACCAGGAGTAGGGAAAGTTTTTGTTCACAAAATAGAGAGTTTTATTTCAATTTGGGATACCTGCAAATAAGAAGAGATTCTGAAGTATAAATTATTTCCTATTCATATAGTCCAAACTTTTTTTTTTTTTTTTTTTGGGGGGGGGGGGTGGTAGAGAGAAAAAAAATAATAATAGCAACTTGAAACTGGATAGTTTTGTCACCTAAAAATGTAATATGAAAATCCACTCCAATTAATTTCATTTTTTAAGTGTTTGAACTAAATGTTTATTTGGCTGCTCCTTTCAATTTAAAGATAAACTTCATGAAGTTGTGTTGTTTTGTCTTTTGTCTAGAGGTCATCTATATTTTAATGCTTTATGTTGCACCTATAGTCTGTCGCTGAAAGTCATGTTACTTTTTGAGGTCTCTGTAATAACTCACTGTTGAAAAGGTCTGCTCATCTGTTGCTACTTTAGCATGTTAGCATTGTTCATTGACGGTATGGAGCCTTGTGAATATGTCCACTGAGCTGGGGCATGGGTCATTTTCAGCAGGCTTGCCACTGAAAATTGCAGGAGGAAATCTTTCTGGAAACCTGCCGGCATTATCCACCCAGCTTCACCATTTGTTTTTCTTGTGACTACTTCACTTCCCAATGAAATAGGATCTTCAAAACTTTTGAAGGGATTTTGAGGTCCTATGAATTTAAGATTAAATTCATAGATATGACTGCATACTTTTTGCAGTCCCTGCATAAATTCTGCACTGAGATAACTCAAAATAAATTTACACATATTCAAATTTAAACCATTATCAATTTGGTCTGATTTTTTCCCTCCTCTCTAAACTAGGTGTGAAACTGTAATACAAGCAAAATTTAATTCCCAGTCAAAAATTTTGCCATTTTTAATGGAAACTGGAAGCTTAAGAGGGTCCATAACACAAAAGTTTAGTGTGGGATCTTCCAGAAGGGGTAAACTGATCTTGATTTGAACATCAAAGAAGCTGAGAGATTTCAATATATTTTTTAATTTACTTTAATTTCATTTAAATTTAAATTATTTAATTTAAAATTTAATTTAATTTTTAATTTTTCCAAGGTGGAAATTATTTATGTTGTAGTTCAGTTTTTCCTTAGGATAGGGCACTCAAGGATACTTCTTGAGGGTAGATGGTTATCATCACAAATCTTATTTGAAGGATTAATTTTTAACATTGTTGGTAATTTCTTTTAATAGCTTTTGTTGATATATCTAAGCATTATGGCCAAAATCTTTATTCTTGTAATTATTAGTAGAGAAATATTTTGCCACAAAATGGAACTGAAAGTTGTGTGAGGATAAATAAAAAAATAGAGAGTACTTTAAGCTGTGTATCTTGAAGAGCTTGTCCTGTTTATTGCCCATCCCCCCATCATCAAAGATATGAAAGGCTGAAGCCTACTTACTTCAAGGACTGGCTTTCACAATTTCCCAGTATGATTGCTACACCCGTTTGGGATACTTGGCTGATAGATCCCTGGCTTTCATCTTGTGACAATGGAAAGGAGGCCATTCCCAGTGACAGGCCAAAAATATGAAGCAAACTTCCTACAAAGCTGATCTTAAACAAGTGGAGCCTCTTTCATACAACTTTCAAGCTCAGTACAAGTCATATGTGTATTCACTACCATTTCCCAATAGCTATGTGGTAATGACACTGAACACAGGAGGAACTCCAGAACATTATGGTAAAGAAACAGCTTCAAAGCAAAGAAAGAAAAGCAGTACCTTCTAGAAATAATTTTTATGTATCTTTAATCATTTTTATGTGCTCAAATACTCCGATGATTAGTGTCATAGATATACCTAAAAATAAATCACAGATAGTTGGAAAACATCTCTGAAACATAAACCAAAGAATTCATCATTTGTAATGCACATGAGAAATATTTTATTAGCTGTGCAAGTGAGCTGATATGCAAGTACAGTATGTTAATTTGCAGAGTTTACTTTGAGGAACACAAACTGTTCCTTAACTCTATAAAAATGAAAGTAGCTTATACAAAATAAAGTTCTGAAATCAATGGGAAAATGTATTAGCCCTTGGTAAGGAAACTGCAGTTAAGAGTTGTTCAATATTTCAATTATAAATTCAAATGTTGAAGTGTAATATTATTGCCATTACAGTAGTATTCCTATAATTATAGGACTGTTGAAAACGAAGGGAAAAATAAGTTAATGCATTAAGTATGTGGAAGAAAAAAAAAAAAAAAAAGTGAATAAGATGACAACAGAAAAAAAAAAGAGAGAGATAGAGACAACAATTAGAGGAAAAGTATTACCATTAAAATAAAGTTGACAGGTATTAGAAATATTATCACATGATCTGCAACAGTGTAATAAAATATTAAGTTCAGTATTGCCAAATTCCATAACTGTCATCTAAAATAATGAAGAGGGGAAAGAACTATGAGTACTAGGTAAGATTTGAACAGATCTTCAATTCTTTTAAGTGGAACATAACATTTTTGTGCTGTGCTGGAGATGAAAATCTACCCTACTTGGAAACAATCAAAGAGATTATTATTAACAAGGTGTTTGGAAAGTTAGGAACAGAATATCTTTTCAAGAACTTTACCATGATATAAAAGGTTAGAAATAGCATGATAGTTAGCAATGGAATTTGAACCACATAAAAGTTTCTTAGGAAAGGGTGCTGAGAAGGTAGCCACTTTAAAAGCTCGAGGAAATGTACCACTGGAAAAAAAAAAAAAAAAAAAGAGAGAGAGAGAGAGAGAGAGATCATTAATAATAGCTGTTATGTGGTGGGAGAATCAGAAGAGGTAAAATCATCAAACATAAGGTAGAGTGAAAGTGCTTGTGTTTTTATATAAGATGATATTAATTGAATAGGGTAGGTAGAAGCAGGGAACAAACAGATTTGGTAATAGGACAATAATTAAAAGTTACAGAAAAAAAGGAAAAAAACACTTTGGTTAAGCAATACATCAGATGTGCATGGTAATCTGTTTTTGTAACTGGAAAACGTCATTTTATTATTCATTAAACAACTTATTCCAAATATTTTTAAAACAGTGACAATGAAAGTACCACTTTCAAAGTACTTTCTAGGTGATAGATTTTTAGGCTAGAGTACCAATGTTAAAAATTTTTTCTAAATTTCAGTATGGAGAATGTTACATAGTACAGTAGGGTTTTTTTATGTCAATATGAGAAAATCTTGCACTGATTTTTAGGATAATGAAGTTAACAGGGAAAATAGCTATTTATTGCTCAAGGGGAATCATTATAACTATAAAAATAAATCGTCCTAAATATAAAAACAATATCTAAATTTTAAGAGCATTATAAAATGGAATGACAGCACATTTGTAATTGCACGTATAGCTTCTTCTGATTTCAAAAACCTAATGCTGAGGTAAATTTGTGGTTGATGAAAAGGTTTTCTAAAAATAGGATATGAGTCAGCTAAGGTATTCTTTGAATTGTAAAAACTTAAAGAGAAATTTAGAATCTTCTATATTTCACTCTCACCTATGATTTTTTAACTGGTACATTGTTAGATATCTGTGAATTTGACTAAATCTTTATGAAGAAATATTTACAATATACTTAGAAGATGAATGGAAATTTATCATTTGAGTTCAGATATTTATAATTTTAATTCAAAAAATGAGAACAAATGCTGTCAAAGTTAACCATCTAGTTATAAGCAAAAATTAAAACATATTTAGCTAAAAAACAGTGATAAAATAACAATTAAAAAGACAAGTAAAATTTCAGGTTATGGTATTTAAGGAGAGGAGGGATAATTAGAAACGGAGAAAACAAAGAAAAGTTTTAAAGATTGATAAAGTTATTGGTATAATTTTTAAAATCTCTAGGAAAAATACTCTTAGTGAAAGGTATGAAAATAGAATAGATCATAGACATAGAATCATAGATATTTAAAAGAATCCATTCTGGATGAGCATCTTAGGCTAGGTAGGAAAGAAATGGGCCAAAGTGTTAAGAATTTCCACAAGAATATAAATTTTTACATGTAGAGGTAAAAGAATGGGGAAGATAAAAAAGGCTTAGAAGTAAAAGGCCAAGCAGGAAATGTGGCAACTGTGAGAAGGAAGACTTCTTCGTATTGGGGAATATACTTGAAAATAGATAAGGCAAGATGAAGTATAATTTATATATAGCTATACTATTGCCAAGAATAATGCTGTATTTTAAGGCGAGTTTTGCAAAAATTTTAAAGAAAACAAACATTACAACCAGTGTCTATAAGAAAAGGTAAATATGAATAAGAATAAAATGATGAAAAAAAAAAATCCAAGAGTGTAACGGATGCATTGTAACTAGAAAGTAATAGGGTTGATTAATGGAAGGTGAAATTAAAAGAAGTGATGTAAGAGCAAAGAGTACTACAAGGTCATCTATAGCAATGAGCTATACGAACCTTGACATTTTTACAATGGGTTTTCAACAGAGTGAACTGATCCTAAAGTATAGCAGCTTGAGTGGAACAGAGGAGAAAGAAAGAAAAGGTTATGTTGCAGCATGATGGAAAAAGAGTCTGTCTTAAAAAAAAATGTCTTTTCAACAGCTTAAATCTCAGAGTTCCTTAGTGACTTGATTAGTCAAATGGATTTTTGTCCCTCAATTAGTATTTTCAGTTTGCCACATTCTCATACCCCAGGTTTCAGTAAATAATATCTAAAAAAAAAAATAAAATAAAATGCTCTAATGTTTAACCTAATACCTCAGCCAAAATGTGTTTCTCCACCTAGTTAGTGTAAACATCTTAATATTACATTAGGAGAATGTGCATTCTGACTACTGATGGCAATTCAAGGGTCCCAAAATGCAGGAAAAATATCCAATTCAAAGTATCACTCCCTACAGCTATGGATTTCGACTTGAGATGTTATCTCAAAATCACTTTTTGTAGTAACCTACTGCTCTACTAAATCCTAGCAATACAAATCAATCTGGCATTCCCAAAAGCCCAGGGAGAATTTTCATTGTAAGCAAGCTTTCACTGTAAGTGCATTCAGGTTGCAACAGTTGAACTAGAATCAGGGTATCTCAAAATCAGGGTATCTCAGAAGAGCATACTGTTAAATAACAACAACAACAACAATAATAATAACAGTAATAATAATAATAATGTTTCCTTAAAGAGAGAGAGGAAGAGAGGAAGAGAGAGAGACAGGAAGAGGGAGAGAGAGAGAGACAGAAAGAGAGAGAGAAAGAGAGAAAGAGAGAAAGAGAGAGAGAGAGGGGAAAAAGAAAGAAAGAAAGAAGGAAAGAAGGAAAGAAGGAAAGAAGGAAAGAAGGAAAGAAGGAAAGAAGGAAAGAAGGAAAGAAAGAAAGAAAGAAAGAAAGAAAGAAAGAAAGAAAAAGAAAGAAAGAAAGAAAGAAAGAAAGAAAGAAAGAAAGAAAGAAAGAAAAAGAAAGAAAGCAAGCTCAACAAAATTCAAATTTACAAAGATATCTCTCCAGGAATGTGTACTTTTGCCCTTCTGTATTAGGCAAGGGTTAAATGATAATGCATTGTTTGGAGTTCCAATCACATTATAGTGTCTGAGATTAAAATAATAATAATAATAATAATAATAATAATAATAATAATAATAATAATATAATTATTTAGGAATTATTTAAGATTTATAATTTAGGAATTTCATCTTTGAGTTCTACACAAAATATATATGTATATAAATATATATATATATTTTTTCATTTTTTTCATTTTTACTTTACAAATTTGTTCCTTTTCACACAGGACACTGAAAAATCCTTCCCCTTTCAATATCACTCTACTTTTCTGCAGGTGAAAGCAGATTGTTAGTTTGTTTTGATTTCCCAGGCACTCTTTTGATTGAAGTGAAAATGAAATATGTGAAATACCTGTGTCATGATTTGCATAATGATCTTTTGTTTGTTTGTTTGTTTTGTTTCATTTTGTTTCACAAATCATTTGGGGGAAATTGGGTAAGGGTACATTCTTACTACTTCAGCATATTTTTATACAGGCTGAATCTTGGGAAGGGGTGAAACAGTTCGAACAAAATAAGAACAGACACAAATTTTAGCTCACTTCTGAAGGATGCTGCCATGTTTCTGGTGCTGAACTGCAGGAAAAAAAAAAAAAAAAGAAAAAAGAAAAAAAAAAGACTACTTCAATGAGCTCTGGCTGATACCCTAAGGAGAAATCAGGTGACCTGCTTGTGTTTGTGCAAATCTTTTGATACCCCCTTATGACGGTCCTAGTGTGGGAAGGGGAGGAGAGCCTGTGAACAGTTCATAAGCATGAGATACTAAGACTAGAAGGAGAAGGAAGCTGCTGAAAGCTGTTTCCTGTTCTTGTCAAAAGACAATTTAAAACTGTTGCTTATTTAAAGCTTCTTAGGGACACTCAGGAAAACAGATTAAATTCATCTAAAGATACATTGTTAAAAGAAATTTATGCAATGACATTCAAGGTCTTCTTGGACGTTCACTTTCAGAATTAAAGCAACATAAAAATATGAAACCAAAGTAGAGTAAGAAAACTTTAATTTTGAAAAAGATTGTCTACACAAAGTTTCTATGTAGTTTGCCTAATGCTTTTTACAAAATAGTGTTGTGTTTCTTGACAGTTTTGAAATGACTGGTCCTTGTGATACTGTGGCAGCTGTTAAGGACTCCTTTGCCCACTTTGCTCTCCAGCCTTGTATGTCACATGAGACTGAGGCCCCTGTGAGAGTTTGTGTTGTACTATATTTAATTAGGTCGTCACTCATTTCATTGTTCATATCTGGAATTTAATGAAATGGCTTCTATGAGTGCCAATGGTAACTATAAATTATATTTACCCTGCAGTAATAATTAAAATCTGCCTTTAAAATGTGGTTCAGAGGTGTGGTCCCTTTTACTGACAGGGACTTATGTGCTGAACCATCTTAAGATCTATGAGAAAGCATGTATTGGGACATACATATATTTCAATTTAAATCCAAGGTTTGGGCAATATTATTATTACCAGTGAAAAGGACAATGCTCAGTTATTTGGCCTCTTGGAAGGTTGGATATCTTGCTTTTTGCTTTCATAAGATTGATTTGTTTCTGCTGAAGGTAAGGCACTCACTTGCCAAACAGCACAAATCTAAGGGCCTTCTTTGCATGGTATAAGGCCATTGAGTAGAAATGTGGGGACACATACCCTGTAATTCTAGATAATGCTCAGTACTGGCAGCTAACCCTCTGGTATATTTTGTTTTATGACTAAAAACATATCGATGGGTAAAAGAGGCCTTTTTACTTTTTCCATTCAATTTTGCTATTAGGCAGCTGGAAGCTTTCTCACTATACAATAGTCTTCTCCTCACAGGAGGGCCCCAATTCTTCACTTCTCCTCGGATTTTTAGAGGTTGATCTCACTCTCACTTGTTGTAATTTATCTATTTAGGAAAGGTTATCTCACACTTAGAATGGAGAACACATAGCCCAGGGAAATCTGGCCTCCATGTCCACTCCAGTGAACATCTGGAGATTGCTCATAACAAAACTCCCTTGCTAATGTCTTGTACTGACCTAGTTAGGGCCTTTTGTTTGTAGTACCTCATCTGAGGATGTTAAGAATACTCAGTTCAAGTTATTTAGGAGATTTTATTTATTTATTTATTTATTTAAATGGGTTTCTACTTATGTCCTCCATCAGTAAAATGGGGAGAAATATCTGTCAAGCCCATTCAGAGTTTCAGCCAATAAAAATGAAATTCAAATGACCAAATATTAACTGTTATAGTATTGCTTGCAACTGTTAAGCAAACACAAACCATTTTAACACAGGTTAATACATGCAAGAACAAAGTTATATTTCTAATACCATTTTTGTAAATTGTATCTAGGAAGCAACTGGTTTGCTGCTGCCTCCTTTGGTGATATTGAAGATGCTCCTGAGCCTCTGCTTCGGCATAGGTCAACCATCTTCTCTTCAAATTAAAACCAATCCTTGCTTAAAGAATCCAGTGTTCAGGTATTGTATTTGTACCTAATGGACAAACGTTGCATTTTTTAGACTAATATCCATATGCAGCTTTTGAGTACAAAGGATAAAAAGCAGAGTTACAGAAGATAGGGGATGCTTAAGGGAAGAGATGCTGTTCCTTTTTCCTAAACAAACAAGCTTGTTTTCATGATAGCTTAGACTTATTTCAAGTCTTAAAAGAACAACATTCAGCCTCTCTCCTGATTTCTTTTTTTTTTTTTTCTAAAAAAAGTTACTGTTTATGCTGTCTCCATAGACCTGGACAGAGAAACCCATAAAGCATTTATAATTCCCAGACTGTTAATACAGAAACATCATTAAAATATAGAAAGCTGTGTCTATAACTGCTGGTGAACAGGCAGGAAAAAAAGCAATGTTATTAGGGTAGAAAATTCTTTCACTAACTAGGGGAGGGTATAGGTGGGTACTGCCTATTGGAGTGCTTTGGAGAAATCCCTGGATTTTAAATGGCGGGATGGGGAAAAGGAAAGCAAAAGTCAGGTCCCTCCCCCCCCCCCCCCCCCCCCCCCCAATATAAGCAAAATTTCCCTGCCTCTGCCTGCCCCTTCCCCAGAAATATTAATGAAAGAAAGAAAACAAAATCCAGAAGGGAGATGTGTGCCTTCAGAAGGCTTTAGTAAGATTCTGGCAAAGGCTTAATCCTCCCTCATCAGAGGAAATAAGCCTGATTTTATCAACAGAATGAAACATTAAATAGTTTCTACCCACATCCACATTTTTAGTTCCTCTTCCAGAATGGGGGGTCACTGGAATAAGCTTTTCCCTGATCCCTGTTACAATACCATCAGCTGTAAAAAGTCATCTGCTCTGTCAGAGAACCTAAATGCCACTAAACAGAACCCATGGGGACAAGCAAAGAATTCAAACATGCATACAAAGGAATCACAAGAACATTAATCTTTTCAAGAACCAACTGACAGTACATTTCGGAAAGCACATATAACTCAATTAATGTTTGTGCTCACAAAACCTTTTAATTTATGAACTATAGCTCTTGGGGTTTGCTAAACAATTAAAATCAAACCTAACTTCTCCACCTAAATTTTGCAAAACATATTTTATGTTTAATTCCTGCAACTTCAGCAGTTCTTCTACGTGACCCTGATAATAAGAAAGGAAATATTATTGCTCAGTGATCTGCTGTCATCAATGGACAAAAATTAAATGCTTTTGCTAATCCTTTCACTGTCTCACTAGCCTTTGACTATGAAGCTTTGTTGACCCTGCTGGAAACCCTGGCAAGAAATACTGAGAGGCACTTGAGTTATTCTTTTCTTTCAAGAAAGAACCAGAGGGTAGTAGTTGATGGTTGCTCTTTTGCCTCAATATGTTCTTATGCAAGACACAATGTTCCTACTTTTTGATATACATGCTACATTGTGAGATCAATTCAGTAATATTCTGTAAACACTGGTTTTGGATCTGATCTGAACAGTAACAGTCATGGCCATGGTGAAACTGGAACTATAGTTCAAACCAGATAAAAGAGAGCTACTGCTGCCAAATTACTTGAAAAACCTTAGGAAAAGATGAATAAGCTGTTTCTGTGTTAATACTGATATTTTCTTTACAGAACAGCCAACAGTTTAAATATCTTTAAATGTTTAGGTACTTTTAAGTGGTAAGCAACACATATTCATTTCTTAAGTGGTTCTCAATATCACTTTGGGTTAAGAACTTCACTGCAGTAATCTCTGCTATGTCTCTTCAGTGCCAGAATTTCTCTGTTACACCTTTCAGCTGTGTTTACATTTATATTAAAGTCCTAGAGCCTGTAGTCATTTGGGCCCACCCAGCTTGAAAAAAATCAACCTTGTAACCACCCAGACTGACCGCCTGCTCAACAATGAGGCAGTTCAGGTCTCTGGATGAAGGGAGTGTCTGAGCCTGTTGCTGCCATCTGAGGGAGGCAGAGGCACCGTGTGTGTGAGGTGCGAGCAGGTGGATGACCTGGTCCGCCTGGTGGCAGAACTCAAAGAGGAGGTGGATAGGTTGAGGGCTATCAGGGAGTGTGAGCAGGAGATAGACTGGTGGAGCGACTCCCTGCAGGGCTTGAAGGAGAGGTACCGGGGTGAGACACCCCAAATGGAGGTGGACCCCCTGCCCTGTCGCTGTCGGGAAGAGGGAGGCGACCTAGGAGTTGAGGAGGAATGGAGACAGGTCCCTGCTCGACCTCGCAGGCAACACACCCCCCCCACCGGCCCCTCCTTCCCAGGTGCCCTTACATAACAGATTTGAGGCCCTGGAGCTTGAGAGACCGGTGGGTGAGGTTGAGGTAGAAAGTCTACCCAGGAGGATGCCTAGGGCAAGGAAGCTGATTCCACGCCTCAAGACTGCCTCCACCAGGAAAGACAGAAGGGTGATCGTTGTAGGTGACCCCCTTCTCAGGGGAACAGAGGGCCCTATTTGTCGGCCTGACCCTACCCGTAGGGAAGTCTGCTGCCTCCCTGGGGCCAGGGTCAGGGATGTTGCCAGAAAGCTTCCCAACCTGGTTCGCCCCTCTGACTACTACCCTCTTTTGATAGTCCAGGCTGGCAGTGATGATATTGAAGAGAGAAGCCTGAAGGCTATCAAACGGGACTTTAGGGGACTGGGACGTTTAGTGGATGGAGCGGGAGTACAGGTGGTGTTTTCGTCCATCCCTGCAGTGGCAGGGAGGGGTACCGAGAGGACACGGAAAGCCCACCTGATTAACATGTGGCTCAGAGGCTGCTGCCAACACAGAAATTTTGGGTTTTTTGACCATGGGGCGCTTTACTCGGCACCCGGCCTGGTGACCGCAGACGGGTCCCTATCTCTAAGGGGAAAATGGATCCTAGCCCAGGAGCTGGCAGGGCTTGTTGAGAGGGCTTTAAACTAGGAAAGAAGGGGGGTGGGACTGAAATTAGGCTTGTTGGAGCTGTACCAGGGGGAACAATGGCAAAGCTGGGGAAGAAGACAATGGCCCAACTGAAGTGCATCTACACTAATGCATGCAGCATGGGTAACAAAGAGGAGCTGGAAGCCATCGTGCAGCAGGAAGGCTATGACTTGGTTGCCATCACGGAAACGTGGTGGGACAACTCTCATGACTGGAGTGCTGCAATGCATGGCTATAGGCTCTTCAGAAGGGACAGGCAGCACAGAAGGGGTGGTGGTGTGGCTCTCTATATTAGAGAGTGTTTTGATGTTGAGGAACTTGAGGCTGGGAATGATAAGGTTGAGTCTCTGTGGGTTAGGATCAGAGGGAAGGCCAACAAGGCAAGCATCCTGGTGGGGGTCTGTTATAGACCACTGAACCAGGATGAGGAGATAGATGAGGAGTTCTACAGGCAGCTGGCAGAAGCTGCGAAATCGTCAGTGCTTGTTCTCGTGTGGGACTTCAACTTCCCAGATATATCCTGGAAGCACAACACAGCCCAGAGAAAGCAGTCTAAGAGTTTTCTGGAGAGAGTGGAAGATAGCTTCCTGACGCAGCTGGTTAGAGAGCCTACCAGGGGAGGTGCCCCGCTAGACCTTCTGTTCACAAACAGTGACGGACTGGTGGGAGATGTGGTGGTCGAGAGCTGTCTTGGGCAGAGTGACCACAAAATGATTCAGTTCTCTATTCTTGGCGAAGTCAGGAAGGGGACCAGTAAAACCGATGTCTTGGACTTCCGGAGGGCTGACTTTGAGCTCTTCAGGACACTGGTTGGCAGAGTCCCTTGGGAGGAGGTTCTGAAGGGCAGAGGAGTCCAGGAAGGCTGGGCACTCTTCAAGAAGGAAATCTTAATGGCTCAGGAGCGGTCTGTCCCCACGTGCCCAAAGACGAGCCGGCGCGGAAGAAGACCGGCCTGGCTGAACAGAGAGTTGTGGCTCGAGCTTAGGAGAAAAAGGAGGGTTTATAATCTTTGGAAAAGAGGGCGGGCTACTCAAGAGGACTATAAGGATGTTGTGAGGCTGTGCAGGGACAAAATTAGAAAGGCCAAAGCTCATCTGGAGCTCAACCTGGCTACTGCCGTTAAAGATAACAAAAAAAGTTTTTACAAATACATCAACACGAAAAGGAGGACTAAGGAGAATCTCCATCCTTTACTGGATGCGGGGGGAAACTTAGTTACAAAAGATGAGGAAAAGGCTGAGGTACTCAATGCCTTCTTTGCCTCAGTCTTTAGCAGCAAGACCAGTCGTTCTCTGGACACCTGGTACCCTGAGCTGGTGGAAGGGGATGGGGAGCAGAATGTGGCCCTCACTATCCACGAGGAAATGGTTGGCGACCTGCTACAGCACTTGGATGTACACAAGTTGATGGGGCCCGATGGGATGCACCCGAGGGTACTGAGAGAACTGGCGGAGGAGCTGGCCAAGCCGCTTTCCATCATTTATTGGCAGTCCTGGCTATCAGGAGAGGTCCCAGTCAACTGGCGGCTAGCAAATGTGACACCCATCTACAAGAAGGGCCGGAGGGTAGACCCGGGGAACTATAGGCCTGTTAGTTTGACATCAGTGCCAGGGAAGCTCATGGAGCAGATTATCGTGAATGTCATCACGCGGCACTTGAAGGGCAACCAGGCGATCAGGCCCAATCAGCATGGGTTTATGAAAGGTAGGTCCTGCTTGACGAACCTGATCTCCTTCTATGACCAAGTGACGCACTTGGTGGATGAGGGGAAGGCTGTGGATGTGATCTGCCTTGACTTCAGTAAGGCTTTTGACACCGTTTCCCACAACATTCTCCTCAAGAAACTGGCTGCTCGTGGCTTGGACTGGCGTACTCTTCGTTGGGTTAAAAACTGGCTGGATAGCTGGGCCCAAAGAGTTGTGGTGAATGGAGTCAAATCCAGTTGGAGGCCGGTCACTAGTGGAGTCCCCCAGGGCTCAGTGCTGGGGCCAGTCCTCTTTAATATCTTTATCGATGACCTGGATGAGGGGATCGAGTGCACTCAGTAAGTTTGCAGATGACACCAAGTTAGGTGCGTGTGTCGATCTGCTTAAGGGTAGGAAGGCTCTGCAGGAGGATCTGGATAGGCTGGAGCGATGGGCTGAGGTCAACTGTATGAAGTTCAACAAGGCCAAGTGCTGGGTCCTGCATCTGGGGCGCAACAACCCCAAGCAGCGCTACAGGCTGGGAGATGAGTGGTTGGAAAGCTGCCTGGCCGAGAAGGACCTGGGAATACTGGTTGATAGGCAGCTGAATATGAGCCAGCAGTGTGCTCAGGTGGCCAAGAAGGCCAACAGCATCCTGGCCTGTATAAGAAGCAGTGTGGCCAGCAGGTCTAGGGAGGTGATTGTCCCCCTGTACTCGGCTCTGGTAAGGCCGCACCTCGAGTACTGTGTTCAGTTTTGGGCCCCTCGCTACAGGAAGGACATGGAGGTGCTCGAGAGAGTCCAGAGAAGGGCAACGAAGCCGGCGAGGGGTCTGGAGAACAAGTCTTACAAGGAGCGGCTGAGGGAGCTGGGGTTGTTTAGCCTGGAAAAGAGGAGGCTCAGGGGAGACCTCATCGCTCTCTATAGGTACCTTAAAGGAGGCTGTAGCAAGGTGGGTGTTGGTCTATTCTCCCACGTGCCTGGTGACAGGATGAGGGGGAATGGGCTAAAGTTGCGCCAGGGGAGTTTTAGGTTGGATATTAGGAAGAACTTCTTTACTGAAAGGGTTGTTAGGCATTGGAATGGGCTGCCCAGGGAAGTGGTTGAGTCGCCATCCCTGGAGGTCTTTAAAAGGTGTTTAGATGTAGTCCTTAGTGATATGGTTTAGTGGAGGTCTTGTTAGTGTTAGGACAGAGGTTGGACTAGATGATCTTGGAGGTCTCTTCCAACCTAGACGATTCTGTGATTCTGTGAAAAAATCTCTCTTTTAAACTGACCTTGATTAAACAAGCTGAGATGACCCAGCCAAGTGGCTTACTGGAGGAGGCAGTTGTATTCTCTCCGTGCTTTGGGTACCAACCAGAACCATCCTGGGGCATCTAGTAGCATATCTCTGGCTTTTTGGCAAGCCAAAAAAGTTCTTTAAGTGGGTATAAGACTCATCTAGGAGTGAAAAGCACCTTGTTCTCTAAAAATGATCTGTTTTGATGGCACATTTTTTTCCTTGTTCAACTCCACCCTATAAGGAGATGAAGAACTTACAAATTAGGGCCTGTCATGCTGTCAGGACATTTTTAAAAATCATGCTTTAATGTTGTGGAATTTGATGATTCCCAAAGAATGCTACAAGATACACAGACAATACCTTTTGCCATGTGGTGAATAAGACATAAGCCAAAGGGTATATTCTATTCCCTTAGTTGCTATTTGGTTTAAGTTATTTATTGTTAATTTTCTATACCATTGTGATGAGGTTTATACTATCTGTGAATACAGAATATGATGGGTGAGTTTTAGAAACTGTATGTAAGGTTTACTCAAGAAATGAAGCCTTTCCACAGTTTCTTGAAACTTTTATAATTGCTATTAAAAAAAAAAAAATCCAAAGTCCCATAAATATATATGTATGTATATATATATATGTGTGTATATATATATATATATAAATAAATTAGTAGGAACCTTTTTTTCAGTGATGAAATAGGTTAATTTCATAGCTGACTTGAAATCTTGTGACAAGTTCTGGTATTCTATTATGCCATTATTAGTAGAAGAAATAATCCCTTGCAGCTGTGGTAACTCATGATAACACACAATATATACCCATCAAGATATCTCCTGACAGCAATGAAATTAACTCGTGTCACCCCTGTGTCTAACAGAATGTGCTTGCAGCTTCTTCTTAGCATGCCATTTCAGATACAAACAAATTGATATATGGGGAAAATACATCTATTAGAAACAATTGCTTATACCAATATTTTCACTGCCTGCATTGTACATTTGATGACAGATGTTTCAAGCATGGTAAGCAGACAGTATAGGTAAGTAATCAAAAGTGTTTTTTTTTTAAAAAAAAAAGAAATCATAGTTTATGCTTACTTCTTGAATGTGTATTTCCTTAAGCTTCAACAGGACCTATATAGATGCCCTGCACAATTATTTTTACTCCCAGTGCATCCTTGGTGGGGTTGCAATCCATTTCCAAATCCTCTGGCTCAGAATCGCATGAACCAAAACCTAAAGCCATTCCAATTCCTGCTGCTGAAAGGAGCTATTTTGAAATAACAGGATGATCTGTTACCTCTCCCTCCTTTTTACTTCTAAAACTAATGTTTCTAATACAAAATTATCTATGTGTCTATTAAGCTTTGAGAACATGCTCTTTATGGTTAGTTCCAAAATGCCGGAATGCAAATATGTTTTATGACGTTTCTACATAGAGGAAGCAGACAAATCAGATGAGAACAACCACTTTACAACAATACTTTAAAACTGTACTTTTAATGACTTTTTAAAATAAGTGTTTTGAAATAATTGGAAAAGCGAAGAGATGAAACACATTATTTACTGCCACACATATTCTTACTTTCAGATTAGAAAACGTAATCAAACAATTTCCACATCACAAATGTTATCCAAACACTTTGTAGTCCTTGCACAGTATGAATTATCCCCAATTTAACTTCATGTACTAAATCCTTGATGATAAGACCATTTTTGACTTTCTTTTTTTCTTAACAAAAAAACAAACACAAACAAACAAACAAACAAAACTCAAATTAGACTCATGGAATACTTTCAATTTAGATCTTTTAATAAAATGCAAGTTGAAAGAAGCCTGGTCACAAGGAAAAACGAGATTAGGAAGATACTTAGGAGATACTTAAAGATTGAGGTTGGCATTACAGAAACAAAAGACAGCTTTAAAAACAGAGGCTACTGGTTTTGTTTCTGCTCTGTGTTTCTTCCCTTGTGGCTAAGCATCTTTTAGCTTTAAATTTTTATTAAATAAAAACATAAATATGACACCCCCTCCCCCCCCCCCCCCCCTCTTTTTTTTCTTGATTTGGGCAGATCCTATTCTGGGAAACAAAAGCCACTAATGGTATAAAGAAAATACTTACTCTGCAGAAGGTGTGATTCTTAAAATTTGTTAAGTTCAAAAAATATAAATTCTTCCCATAAATAACGCATGAATTCATTCTGAGACTCATAGACATTTGACAGCATGAACGGACACTAGCGGGATTTATAAACAGCAGGGTTTTACAGCCTGTATTTCATACAGTAAGACATTATAAATTGTAAATTTACAATATTTAATTAATTAAGATGTCAGAAATACTGGGGCTATGTTCCAAAGAGCAGTGAAATGATATCTTGCCAGAAAAAAAAAAAAAAAAAAAGAAAAAAGAAAGAAAAAAAAAGTTTATTGACACTAAAACTCTATCAGTTAGGTTTTCAAAGTGGCATTTAACATTTTAATGGCATTCTACTGAGAGGCTAATATCCTTTGCTGGACTTTGAAAGTATAAGGATAAATGTTTTAAAGCCAGAGGTCATTAGGGGAAAGGTGTGTCACTGAGAGTGTACAGTGCTGCAAAAGTTTTGATTGCACAGCTTTGGGATTGCTATGTGGATCTTGCCTTCCGAATCTTCAGCCACCTCTACCCCCCTAAGACACTGAACCTCTTAACTGATACATTGATTTAAAGCTGTTTTAGAGAGGCCAGATGCAATCCAGCCAAAAAAAAAGGTTAGCTGCCTGGACCTATAAAAGCAAACATGAGAGGGTATCTTTTCTACACTAAAGTGAGTACCTTTCACTTATATTTTCAGTCTGTTTGTAAGTCTCTATGCCTGGCTCTCCTCCCAGAACCCACCTACTACCTGCAGATGTTGTACTTTTGTTCAAGACAAAAGATTGCAGAAATCTGCAAAAAGGATGCACACAAGTAGCATTTTCATAGTTTCAGATCATTTTCATAATTTGTGGATATTGTTTTATGGCTATCTTTTATACCCATATATGGTTACTTCCAGCTCTCCTAAATAAAATATCTCCTGTGAGCATTACTTATTTTTCTCTGCTCAGATTATCTCTTTGTATTTCCTAGATAGGACATACCTGTCAAGGTATGTATGGGTCTTATGCTTCATTTTTCAAGATCATGGGACCAGGAGAAAAGCTAGCACATGAAATCGCAACTATCATCAAAGGAATTGTTAACAAATCCCAGAAGACACTTTATCAGACAAAACAAAATAAACAACAACAACAATAAAATTTGTTTATGGAGTACTTTCAATGGAATCCAAAGCATAACAAATGTGTAAAATTGCTGAGATCAGTTTTTCTTCAGGAATGAAGAATACTGACTGGAATGGATACAAAGGAAGGCAACTAGAATGATCACGGGAAAGAAAAGAGGAGACACTGAAAGATCTTGGATTGTTCAGCCTAGGAAAATGAAGACAGAAAACAGAACACTTCATCATAAAAACATCAAAAATTGTAAACACCAGGCAACTGAGCGTCAACTTTGTTAACCATCCCTGAACAAATTTTGTCTGAAAATAGTAAGGTGGTTTCTACCTTACACAGATTCTGAAACAGACTCACGACTTAGGAGTAGGAACTAAATACCTAGCCAGTTAAGACACCAGCAGATGAACAGGATGATGCATCATGTTTGTTTGTGATAGTAGGAACTTGATTTGATGAGCCGAATTGTCTCTTCTTGTCTAAAATTAAGATGTAAGTTACCATAATTTTAAAATCTTAGTAAAATATACACATTGATTGGAGCTTCAAGCTCAAGGCAAAGAACACATGACTTGGATCTGTTAAAATATCTTACTCGGCCCACCCTACAAAAAGGTTGAATTAAGCTTTTTCAATAATGTTGAAACCTAAATAACGTTACTAATGTCTTCAGGTCTCTGAAAAGTTGTAACTGATCTGACTAGACTGTAGTCTTTGGCAAATTATTTTGCTGATTGAAAGTTTCCCTTATTTTTGTATGCCTCAATTTTCTTTGGCTTGTGTATTGTAAAAAGACAAAAGGATAATTGAGAAGGCACAGAATGTGGCATTGTTTTCTTCATTTTAGCAGTGCAGTAGTGCAATACATTTCTTTTGGAAAACAAATAAAGTAATTAATCAGTATAGAACCTCTAATCTGAAATTCAAGTTTTTTTAATACAGATTTTTTTGGTAATTATTTTTTTTTCCCATGTGATAGTATATTTTCATTTTCAGGATACATTTAAGTATAATTTTTTTAAAAAAAAAAAAAAGGAATTAAATGCTGCAAAGCTGCAGAAGTTTTGTATCAGTAGAGACAGCAGAATTTTCAAAGATGGAGAAACAGAAGTTAAACTGCTGGAGAAGTTAGAACTCTGCTATTTGAAAAGACAGTCTTTCCTTGCAAAATATGTTTTAAAGTATATTGCCTAATGAGCATTTTCTGTGTCAGCTGCTTACTCCAGTGTTTTATTCTGAAAAAGTAAGGTATGTATGTTAGTAGTATGGGAAAATATTTTCCAGGGAATGAACAAGGTTGAGAGCTAACTGAATTAATCGTAAATTGATGATGCAAATTATGGGAATATATTTTTCCCTGATTACTAAATATGTTTAGTGAAAATCAGATTCATTAGTAAAGAATAAACACACGTTATAATTAAACTCTATTTACCTTTGACATATGCCTGTTAGCTGGAAACATCTACAACTGGTGGTTATAAACTTTTTGATGAAAGTGTCTCCTGCCAAAACCCTGGTGTTCTGTTGAAGATTAAAGCAAATAACTTGTGGTTTCTTTATTATAGCTGGCTCTGACAGCATATATAAACTGACGGGAAATTTCCATTGAATACATGGTGTTTCAGGATTCTGCTAGATGTGCATATACACATACAGCAAGGTTCAGTGGAATTTCAGCTTTAGCAGGAAATGGTGGGATATGAACTGTTGAGGAGACAAGGCTTTGAAGATGTCCTGATTCTCTTCAAATTTGGTGGAGGATGGTGAGAGAATCTGCCTACCTACTTCAGGCATGTCACAAAGGAATATTTTCTTTCTCCATTCTTCCCACAGAAAACAAAATTTACTTGTTGAAGCAATTCCTAAACAGGCAGTAAATGAACTAACTCTGGAACTGGAAGCAATAAATCTGCTTCAGACTGAGGTTACGCCCAAGCTAATAGCCCAAGTGCAGTACCATGCTTCAGAGGCTACGCTGCTCCAAGTGATTGTAAATGTACCTGTTTAGGGATATCTAACATATTGCTCCATTGTATTTTTTTAGACATAACCAAGATGAATAATCAAAAAGCTAGAAAATATCAAAACTGAAGTTCTTCAGGTTATTTTATATGATCACCCATGTTATGTGCACTGCAGTGCTATTCTTTATTATGCAGCAACAGTATGTTATTTCACAGATTCATAGAATCATAGAATGGTTTGAGTTGGAAGGGACTGTGAGATCATGCCTTATTCTCTGAACACTTGGTGTAATCTAGAGTATTGTCTTATGCCCTACAATGTCTGAATAAGGTCTAGTGAAATTGAATGCTGTCTAGTGCTTCTTGCACTTGAAATAGGTGTATAGTGTATAGTGAATGGAATAAAGATTGGCTGGAAGATGAATATGGGTTTCACATTTTCATTGACCTCTGACTTCCAAACTTACCATTGCCAGAGACTTTGTGTGTAACTCTGGAAGTTCCTAGGGCTCCATTTCAGTTGCTTGTTAGTTAAATGGGGGTCATGACACTTCTTGTTTAGGCAGGGCTTTTCTTACAGACAATATATAAGGCTTTATGAAACAAGCTGAAAACTTATGGAGTGTCTAATGAAAATATAAGTAAAATCTTTATTCAGTGATGTGTTTGGTCAGTATAAAGTACAGGTGCCACAGTTTTGAACAGCAGACATAAAAAAATATGTAGTATTTGATATATTTTTCATTCATCACTGAGGGAAAAATAGTATGTCATCATGTAAGAATGGAATATAATGTCATGAAAAGTACTCTGTGTAATCTCATGACTTTTGAGTGTTTCACTTGCAGACCTCTCATGTTCTTTCCTGTAGCTTTCCTTACTTTGTTACATCTGTTAGGGTGAATATTTTGAGGCACAACAGTCTTTTTTTCCATCACCTATGCTTACATCAGCTGATGGTGCTTTAGAGGTGCTTTATACATACTTATTGGTGGTGAAATTTCTTTCAAATACCTCAGTACATGGTACAATAGATATCAGGCATTGAAAGTAGTATTGTTAATATTCTGTTTGTGTATATTTTATTCTGATAACTGTATAACCATAATGTTCGTGAAAACAAAATAATTCTTTAGAGTTAGTCCAATCAAGTAGATGCAAAATAATATATCTGATCATGTATAACAGCAGGCTATGACAACTTTGTATTTTGCAATTTCATAAGAAAAAAAAAAAAAAAAGAAATCTAAACAGAGAATTTTTAGCTTAAAGTATTTAGTTAAAAAAAAAAAAAGACCTTTATCATATTTTATGCCATCTTATCCTGTTAAGTTGAAAGTTGAAATCTTTTTTCTAAAGCCCACCAAAGGAGAGAGGGAGAGAGAATATATGCTTTTACTTTGATAAACTGGTTAATGACCTGAAAAAAGGAACTAAATTACAATGGCAAAATAGAATTTACTTAAAAGATTTTAGTTATTTAATAGTTTATTTTTATTAAAAGATTAAAAGCATTGTAAATAAAAATATTTAGACTTTTTTTTATTATTTATTCTCCATAAATTATGCTGCAAAATGCTAGAGTATTTTAGCTTTGTATGCTAGAGAGAGTCCAAAACTGTTTTTTATAATTCCATGACTTTTCAAGGCATATGTTGTACAATGCAGGATGAACAGGAAACCTGGTAGATACTCACTGGCACTATAACGTGAAGAAAAGAGAGCCACAGTGAGAGCAATGGAGTTGTCTCTTTCACAGACCTTTGTTGGACTGATGTAATTCAGCTGAATGCTACTTTATCACTTGTAATGACTTAGTAGCTAGTTTTCATGGAAGTATAGGAAGCAAATGCGAATGACTAGTAAGGCTGATGGCACCTCTTGAATGTGCAAAATGAAAGCAGGATGGCTAGAAGAAACTTTGGGTATTTCCTGTTTCTGGAAAAGCTAAAGAGCTTTCATCATTTTTATTACTATTCATATTACAGGAGGTAGTCCTGTAGGAATCTTATTTCATTCAAGCCAGTTGTGCCTGCCTTTACAATACTTTTGTTTTGTGGGATGTGGAAATAATCTATAAACCAGGAATGACCCCATGAGTTTTGAGACATCTTAACGTAACAGAATTTCATCTTGACCTTTGTGCATTAATATACCATTTTTATGAGATACTTCATCTTTAGCCCAGTTTCCTCTGCACAGAAGCCTTGTATAAGCCAGAGCTAACAATGTATCTAAGAGTCAGAGAAAAGAAATCCAGTGAGCCTATTTATTTGATTGTTGGCATAATTCCTGTAATTGCATCATGAATTTACTGCGTACGTGTTAATTAAACTGTTCTTAGTGTCCTCCAAGTAATATGGCAAGTATTTAAAATGTTATAATAGCACAGAAATTGATGTTTCCAAACTATCACAAGGTTTTGACAAATAAAAGAATTATGTCTTGTTTTTGTATGTTCTTTTCAGTATATACAGTTAAACTACTAGCTCTCTATTATTTGATGAAGACCTTCATTCTGCCTAAATAATCTTCTTAATTTGTGGAAAACATATGATATCTATATTCCTAACATAGAAAGACTGCTCCTGAAACCCAGGTTAGCTTTGTCTTATCTACATTACGTTGTATTGTAGGCTATGGACATACATATAAATGATAAAGATGAGGCAGGGGCATGGTCTCCAGTTCACAGGTAAAGAACTGCATCTGGAACAAATTTAGTGTTTTTTTTTGTTTGTTTGTTTGTTCGTTTGTTGTTGTTTTTAATTAAAATCATACCGAATCTTTTATCTTCTAATTTTATCCTCTAGCAATCAGGGTTTAATATTATGTGATTCTTATTACCAATGATATTGTAATTTTTGACTTTTGTGGAAAAGTATTCTTATAATTTCATGCAGTTCAGAGTTTCAGTCAGTACCTTCAACCAGCAATGAAGTTTTATATTCACAGAGATTAGTGTGGTGGTAGCTGCAGTAATGACTGATGCTGTTGCATTGCATTGCATTGCTGGGAAAGGGGTTGACCTCACCTGTCCTTGTAGTGTTTTTTTTGTTTTTGTTTTGTTTTTTCCTCCTCTGGTGTTGAAGAAAAGTTATGGAAAGCTATTCTGCTTTGGAAAAGGTAGTGAGACATTATTTAAGAGTGTGGGTTGTGCTTTATACTTGAAATTGAAAAAAATGTCCTAGAGGATAACAAATATGCCTTAGTGCACCATTTATACCTGGTAGTCCTAAAGAAAAGTGGTGCAGGTGGTAGAAAGTATATTATTTGGAAAGGAAACATACTGTAGATGGGGCCTTCATATTTCCAGGAAATGAGAGAAATACTTCCCTGGTTTTGTGCGTTTTGTTTGTTTGAAGCAGTTCTTTTCAGTGTATGTCCAGTTTAGAATAAGAGCTAAAAGTAAGAAGATGTCCATACAATCCATTAAGACATTTTCATCATATTTTGGCTCAGAGTTCAGGCTCAGAAGATAGCAACATTTGCTGTCACATCAAAATGGATTTAAAATGTTAATATATGGAGTTCTTTCCCCTTAGATCTCCGCACCTTCTTAGCACATGGTAAGTATTATATAAAATGGTGGAGGGTCAGACTGCTTCTTTTCTGAGTGCATAAGAGGATGGATGGATTTAATTCTGTTTGAATGTCTGACACTAGTAGACTCTCCAACCCTGGTTTAGCCACTTACCCCTCTAGTCTGTCCTCTGTAGCTCTGAGCCCAGTCTTCAAATGCAAATGCTACATGGCAACAAGGAAGCAAAAAGCTGCTCATTCCTTTGCTTTTAGTTAGATAGTGTCTGCACACATTCAGTCTGTGCCTGTGCTGATTTGGTTAACACCATAGAGATAATGAGGTATTTGAATTCTGTTTCCAGGGATTCTTTCCTTCCTACTGCATTATTTTGATTTTAAAATACTTTTGTATCTGTATATATGTATCACGGTGTCAAAGCTTACATACCACTATATATTAGCATTTCTTCAATCAAGCAAAAACTTGCGCATTTTTTCTTCTTTAGCTCTTGCTTCATTACTTGTGATTCATCATTTCCAGTGTTTTGTTCTGATAAATCTTCAGCACAGATTCATTTTTCTGCTATTATACAGTGTCAACTAGCTAACAAAACCAGAAGAATAGTTATTAAAATGTTCACGCTTCACAAATAATATTTTGACTGTTGGATAGATATAAAAGTCCAGCAGGAAAAATATTCTGACATGATTTGTAACATGCTATCTTTCAAATGGCAAAAAATATCAAAATATAATTGAAACAGCCTGCTCATGATGCAATCCGCTTTCCATTTTCAAATGAATGAAGGAAGCACACAGTATGCATTTTTCTGTGAATCCCAGGGCTTAGATCTACACCATACATTTGTGGAGGCACAAGAGTTAGGAAACTTTTCACAAAAGAAAAATGGTCAACAAATGTTGTGATTATTTTGTTACTGAGTACTGAAAGTACTTCTTTGAATGTAATTAATGTTTAAATTTAGTGCATAATTATGAGATGATTTTGTCTATGAGTATTTGTAGAATCTGGGCAATCATGAAATGAGAGGATGAAGGTAGAACTGTGAAAACATAAGTCTTCTTGTTAAAATAAAACCATTAGCGTAATACACAATGCAGAAAATGTCTCCAAGAAATGAGAAATACTTCTTGTTAAATGTTTACAATGTGTGCCTTGTTTGAAAAGCAGAATGCTTAGCTCTCTCTCTCTCTCTCCTTTTGTAATGCATTGACCAGATTTTTCTCTGCTGATTCTCTGCAGTTTCCTTTGGGCAGGGAAGTTACTTGTATAATGTAAGATTAACAAAATATTACTTGCATGAAACATTGATATATTTGTGGATAGAACACACTAAACCACTCTTTCTATATATTCACTGGAGTATAAAAAGTGAGATGTGGTAGACCTGTATATTTAGAATATATAGTTATGCATGGACGCAAATGTCTGAAAATAAAATATATACATGAATATGTTATATAGGTGTCTGTCTTCTCCTTGCAAGGTTAAGCTATATGACTAAATCAAACTCTTTTCTTTCCATTTTACCCATCAGTACCAGCAGATAGCAGAAACACGATGCACCTTCTAAAACAATTTTTGCTGTTTTTATGGTGTGTGAAGTAGAAAGAAAGAAGGTTTAATGTAATCTGTTGGATTGACTTTGCAGAGACATTGTTAACAGAAGCCGTGTCTTCAGCTAAGTAACACAAATAAACATGATATGGAAATCAAAATGAGTTTATAAATACAATGCTTAAGCCCCACTTCTACCTGTCCCTGTAAGGATACTTGAACAAGCCACCTCCTTACAAGAATGTATTTGTGTGTGTGTGTGTGTGTGTGTGTGTGTGTGTGTGTCTGTTGTTGGTGTTTGTTTTCTTGTTTTGTTTTGTATTCCTTCCGTTTTTTTCCTTTCCCTGTTGCCCTACTTCTTATTACTCTTCTGGAATTTCCCTTTGATGTAGGCACTCATAACATTTAGTGGATTTCCCATTTGGTTGCAAGTAAAATACAAGACCCAGAACAGCTCTAATGTGTTTTGGTCTATACAGAATCCAATCATTCAAGGCAGTTATTGCTATTTATTTTACAGCGATAGGCATATATTTAATGAAATTTTCTTAGCAATAATGCAGGTTCTGAGGAACAAATTTCTAGTCTTACAGCTTTTTTAATTGGAAGTGAAATCGGAAAGGTTTGATTTTCCATGTAGAATGTTTGGGTTTCGATGTTAACAAAATTTACAATATATGAAATTAGCATATATTATGGTGATAGAAACAACATTGTTTCCTTGAGACCTTATTTCACTTCTTCCCCACCCAAATAAACTCAATTCAAATTTAAGTTGTGAATTAAGATATGTCTAATCCTAACCCTTTCCCAGTTTAATGCTCACTTATACTACTACTCACTTACACTACTTGAAAACTGTCATATTGTTGATGAGCAAGGAGCTCATCACAAGATCAAGAGGAGGAGGAAGGTCTGTGAAACGTGGGAAAAGGGCCTGTACTCTTGGGAGGAGTATAGGAGTGTTGTCAGGGCCTGCAGGGACGTGACGAGGAAGGCTAAAACCCACCTGGAGATGAAGCTTGCAAAAGAGATAAAGCATAATAAGAAGGTTTTTTTTAAGTATGTAAACAGTAAAAGGAAGACTACGGATAATGTGAGTCCCCTGCTGTACGAGGCAGGTGTCCTGGTAACGGGGGACGCTGAGAAGGCGGAGATACTGAATACCTTCTTTGTTTCAGAGACTCGCCACTAGGAATCCTGGACCCTGGAGGGAGGAGGAAGAGTCTGGGAAATGGAGAGGTCCCCTCTGGTTGAGGAGAGAGTTGTTCGGGAGCATCTCAGTGGGATCAACGCACACAAATCCATGGGTCCTGATGGGATGCATCCACCTGTACTGAGGGAGCTGGCAGAGGTGATTGCCAAAACACTCTCGATCATCTTTGAAAGACCTTGGAGAAAAGAAATGGTGCCTGAAGACTGCAGGATAGCCAGTGTCACACTGGTCTTCAAGAAGGGCAAGAAGGAGGATCTGGGAAACTACAGGCCAGTCTCACCTCTGTCCCTGGAAAGGTGTTGGAACAACTTGTTCTGGATGCCATCTCCAAGCAACTGGAAGAGAAGAAGGTTATAAGGAGTAGTCAGCATGGATTCACCAAGGGGAAAACATGCTTGACCAAACTCGTTGCCTTCTATGATGGCATCACCAGCTGGGTAGATGGGGGGAGAGCACTGGATGTCATCTACCTTGACTTTAGCAAGGCTTTTGATACTGTCTCCCGTGATATCCTGCTAGCAAAGCTGAGAAAGTGTGGGATAGATGAGTGGACAGCAAGATGGGTTGAGAACTGGTTGACTGGCTGAGCTCAGAGGGTGGTTATCAGTGGCGCAGACTCCGGATGCAGACCTGTGACTAGCGGTGTTCCCCAGGGGTCGGTGCTGGGTCTGGTCTTGTTCAACATCTTCATCGACGACCTTGATGAGGGAAAAGTGTCCACTCTCAGCAAATATGCCAACGATACAAAGCTGGGAGGAGTGGCTGACATGCCAGAAGGCTGTGCTGCCATTCAGCGAGACCTGGACAGGCTGGAGAGCTGGGCAGGAAGACACCAAATGAAGAGCATAACAAGAGCAAGTGTAGAGTCCTGCACCTGGGAAGGAACAACTGCACTTATCAGTACAGGCTGGGGGATGACCTGCTGGATAGGAGCTCTGTGGAGAAGGACCTGGGGGTCCTGGTAGATGACAAGTTGACCACAAACCAGCAGCGTGCCCTGGTAGTCAAGAAGGCCAATGGGATCTTGGCATGCATTAAAAGGAGAGTGGCCAGCAGGACAAGGGAGGTGATCCTCCCCCTCTACTCTGCCCTGGTCAGGCCTCACCTGGAATACTGGATCCAGTTCTGGGCTCCCTGGTGCAAAAAAAGACAGGGATCTCCTAGAAAGAGTCCAGCAGAGGGCCACAAAGATGATACGGGGCCTGGGGCATCTTCCCTATGAGGAAAGGCTGAGAGACCTCAGTCTGTTCAGCCTTGAGAAAAGAAGATTGAGAGTGGATCTTATTAATGTTTACAAATATCTTAAGTGTGGGAGACAGGGATTTGGCCAATCTCTTTTCAGTGGTCTGTGGGGACAGGACAAGGGGCAATGGCCAAAAAATGGAGCACAGGAAGTTCCACGCCAATATGCGAAAGAACTTCTTCACGGTGAGGGTGACAGAGCAGTGGAACAGGCTGCCCAGGGAGGTTGCTGAGACTCCTTCTCTGGAGATATTCAAGGTCCGTCTGGACGCCTACCTGGGCAACCTGCTCTGGGGAACCTGCTTTGGCAGGGGGGATGGACCCGATGATCTCTTGATGTCCCTTCCAACCCCTTCAATTCTGTCATTCTGTGATTCTGTGATATCGTTTGAGTGAAAATACAAAAACACTTTTGAGGTTCCAGCTGTAATTAGGCAAGTAATTGTTTATTTTAATTAGCAATGTACATGCTTTAAACATTAAGATTTTAATGTTTTTAATTCAGCTTCATTCTGGAGTGCAATATTCAATGTGTCAGCAGTCTCAACTGTTTCTCTTTGAATCCGTCAACCGCTAGCACTTGTCATCCTCATCCACATCCATTCTGGAAAAGATTCTAGTAATTAGGGTGGTTCCAAAGTTTGAAATACATTTCATAGATTCTGTAAATGTAACTTAGGAAATTCCAGAGTTTTCAGCTCCATGTAAGGGAACAGTTAAGGTGTATTGCACTTTTATATTCTTTCCAATTTCAAAACTGAATGCAGGGAGGCATGTGAAGATGGACCATTGTGTAATTTTAGCAGCATTCTTCACTACAACAAAACATTTTGCTGTTATTGTTTGTGAATGATTGTTTAGATTGCTACTTCTGAAGAATAATGTATCTTAGCTGTCTGCAAGACAATTATGAGACTTTGGGAAATCTTTGTTCAAGATATATCTGTTCCCTGAGTAAACCATATGATAGAAAAAAATTTTCCTTCACTGCATCCAAGTCCATGTTTTCATTTCATGCTACCACAGTAGTGTAAAACTTCTGTAGTCCATGTGAGACCCTTCTTCATATATTCGTTAATTGTTGAAATTACCCTAGTGGTATAAAAGTGGAGATTGACAGTATTCAGAATTCACTGATATAGAATGTCAGTTTTACAAACTTGTTACTTAATCTACTCTTCAAATTTGTCAACTATCAGCTCTTTTGTTTCCTTTCCAAGTTACTCTAACTTAGCTAAAACTGACAAAGTTTTGGGAAGGGATGATGTCAGATTTTTATTTTATTTTTTTTTTTCTTCAAGAGAACTTGATTCTACCTATGAAGTTCTTCTGGGTAGTACTGAAATACGTTCTTAAATAGACATAGTACAGAGAGAAGCAATGGTGTTATGCTAAAGCTCCCATGTTAACCTTATTAGCAAAAGTTAAATACAGGATAATTTAGCAATGACTGCAATATATAAGAACAGATGGCTGGTGGATGACTTCCTTCTGTGTACTGAAAAATTCCAATTAAGGCAAAATTAAATGAATTAATAATATCATAAAACTGCTATTCCACTTTTTATTGTGGATTATGCCCTCCTTAGTAGGGAAAATTGCATTAATTGCTTCAAGAAAGGAACCATTCAGTGGCTGCACAGGACTTGATGGTGAACTGTTCCACTTCCTGTCATTGCACAGTTATGCATAATGTAACCAGATGGAATTCACAAATGGAAGGAAAAGAGCGCAGCATTTTTTATTTTTTATTTTTCTCCAAAACCTAAAAACACTGTCATTTGTCTAACTGGAGAATCTCCAAAAGCAGTAGCATAATATAAATGTTTTTATGCATGATATGTAGCCAACAGAATGAGATATGCTTAAGAATACCTGACATTACACTCATGAGAGGACATCACTATGCACAATGCATTGCACACCTTGCAAAAATGTTCTTATCCTATGTTATCCTATCCTACAGCACTAAATGCAACTGTACTAATAAGCTTCCTCAACGTATAGTAATTTTGATTTTGGCCATAGGAAGGGTTAAAAGTGAGTGAAGAGCTACCTTGTATTGCTTTCAAATTATTTATTTTAATTGACAGTATTTTGCTATTTCCTTGAATTGGACATTATGGTTTTGTTTTGTATGATGTGATAATTCCTTCCAGTCAGTGAGACATTGAATCAATCCTTGTTGTTTTGTAGGTTTCTGTGACCCAATCTTATCCTGGTCTGTGGGGACTAGTTGCGCTCAGAGTCAATGATAAGGGTACAATCTATCTGTATGTTGCAAACGATATTAATATTCTGTCACCAAAGAGTGGATTTACACTTTTTATTTACTATTTTTTTTCAAGTGTCTTATGTCTAAACCCACCTCACATTTAGTCTGTTCAGATTTGAGTGCCTATCCAGGTAAGGGCTTGAGCTAAATTCTGAAGCAATACTAAAAGCTACTTTTAACCTTTATAGCAGTTCTGTTTTATCTGGGATAGGCAGGCTAGGAATGTAGCACTCAGCTTAAATGTAACACAATTCATGCTGCCCACTTACTCAGCATTATCACATTGGTCTTGTATGGATATAGCTACTGTTAGAAGGCCCTTCTGTTCTATGTCTCAAAAAGCAAGGGCTGCTGAACTATATGGCAGCCTGGCCTCAGACTCCTCTCACTATATAATAGTGTGGTCATATCTCATGCAGTCTGGAGTCATCCTGCAGCTTCTGTAACATCAAAACTGTAGACAGCTAGAGCTTCAGTGTCTGCACCTGAGCTAACCTCCCCAGCTTTCTTGGATGGTCAATAGAGAGAAAGAAGAACTTTTAGGGAATTAATAGATGAATTGCACCACAGAATTGCACATCCTCTAGAAACTATATAAGCAAGACAGATGAAAGAGCTGTGCATATCTACAGGTTAGGTGTAGACTGTCCAACGAATCCCATGCAGATAGATTAAAGATTAAGTATATAAATATTCCATGGAACATTTTTGTCTTTTAGTTTCATAGTAGCATGACTTGACAAGGAGTGTATATCAGCCATGTGGAAAGCAGGGAAGAGAGCACATTCATCAGAAATTTGACCCTGACTTTTGTTAGTTATAATACATCCACAAAGTAAGCTTGGAACAATGGCTGTGACATCACTGTAAATACACGTAGAAGACATCAGAGCAACTGAAATGAAACAAGGCGAATCTCCTAAACTGAACTTTAGAGGAAAATATGTCAACAGTTACAGAAGAAGACAAATAGATATATGGCACATGATATTTTGCACTATCAGGATTTCAATTAACCACAAAGGTAACATAGCATCCTTAAAGACATGTATATTTGACTGTAATACGTTTGACTATGCAGTTAATTAAACTGTGAAAATTATCCATATTAGAGTCTTCTATGCCCACCACTGTAGTAGGAGTTCTGGAGACCCCAAAGGAGTTGAGTGATATGCCTCTTTAGTATTGAAATGTACTGCTCAGCTGTTGCAGCAGCAGGAGACTGTAAGATCAAGAGGCTTAATAGCTTTGGTACAAGAAGCACTGGCACATTAAATGTAGTAAAATGTAAAAACATGGTATGTCCCTAGCTCTGCAAGTCCCCTAGCTCTACATAAAGGGTCTGACAAACTGCACATCTGTAGATTTTGTAAGTTAAGCAAGTTTAAGAAGACTCTTATTACATGTCACTTCAGACAGTTTTTTATTTGAAAAATATTTTTTTGTGTTTCTGAAAATTTTGACTACCAAAATATCATCTCTCATCTTTGCAAGCCTGTCAAAACCAGATTTTTTTATATAGCAATGGATGCAAAACTAAAAGTGTAAGACTATTTAAAACATACTTTGTTATATAGTTGTGTTATATGTTTTGCTTTTCCCTATTTCCGAAGTGTTTCAAACAAGTTATGACTTGTTACTTCTTATTGTTTGCAGTACTGCTTGATATCTTTTCTTTGCAGTACCTCTTGATACTTTTTTTCCTTGTTCTTATTCTCATTAGTGTGGTAAATGTGAGGATTAAAACAAAGGATGAAGGATTTTTATTTTCATAATGTAAATTAGAACAATATTTTGCTCTTTATTAGAACAATATTTTGCTCTTTTTTGCTTTAAGTTGTCTTTCATTTTCATTTTTCCTGACAAGAATATTAGTACAGACAATAATGTAAACACTTTCATAATGTATTTTGCAAACCTGAAGCTTAATATTGAAGATAAGAGAAATTCCACCTTAGATATTACAGAGGATCATAATGACTTAGTTGCAACTATACTTACCCATGTCTCTGACCATACACACTCTGTCACTGTAACTGGCATGTTAACTCAGGTTCTTTGCTATAACTGGATCCTTCTTTATAGCACAGACCTATCTTACTGAGATACGTCTCCCTGGAGAGCAGATAGGGAAATAAAGGACTTGAGTTATTGTCTTTAGTTTGTGTACACTCTCTGCCTTTTGACTAGTTGTTGCTGCTCCACCTGTACAAACTGCCCCTACTCCTTTGTTGATGAAGCTTCCTGAGCAGCAGCAGAAGCTCTCTCTGCCACCCAGTCTGTCTCCTACCTCTTCTTTACTTTCTATAGGCTATGTTCTTTCCACCCTGGAATACAGCTGTTTCTGTTGCAGGGGGAGCTTGGTTAACATGACTTGTGCAGCTAATTTGCCTGTGTCGATGTCAGGCTGAGGCTGATTGCCTGAGGGTAACTTTGCCTCAACAGCTTCTTTCAGGCATGGTTCTGTGAGCAGCATTTTGAGCTCTATTAATGTCTTTCCTGCATATTCCATTTCTCTTTCTGAAAGTAATTGTTCACATTCCAGTTTACTGAGTTCAGTATATGCTCTTGACTGGCTCATTTTATTTTTCATAAGACATTTTTTTAAATGAAATTCCTTTACACAGTTTTTCTGGGGAAATTCTGCCTTTATCGAGTGAAGGTTTTCTTATACATTGTTGTGTTTTCCTGTGCTTTTTCCTTGCAGACTGGCATCTTGTGGTTGGCAGAAGGCTTTGGTTTGCATTTTTCTGCTTTACGTGGTTTTCCCAAATTGAAACTAACCAGCCAACCAAACAAACAAATCAGAAAACAAGAAAGTGAAATATTCTGAGCATCATATGGGTATTACAAGGCTTACAAATAAGTCTGCCTCTCAGTCATTATCAGCCATTTGAATGACGTGGAATAAATTTCATCTTCTTCCCTGACTGTTGTATAAAAGATAATCTTGCTAATATTTACTCCTGTGAACAAACTATATAAAACTATACGGAGTTACAAATGTTTACTAGTAGTGTCATTTAATACTGGAAACCTACACTTCCAAGCCCTTTCCACTCCTTTTATACCGAGAACTGTTAACATCTTATGCAAACAGAAAGGGACATCAGAGGCCCTGCTTCCATCTTCCATCCTGAAAACTCTGTACAGCCCTACTGAAAGGAAGAGCAAGAACCCTGAAAAGTGTTTGTTATCTTCACATCATAGGATTCCTGGAAATTCCCTGGAAATAACCACTTTACATCTTTGGAAGTATAGCCAGGATAGCAGATTTTGTTCTGTTCAAGGCTCTTTCTTAGCATCGGATTACTTAAATATGTGTGTGGACCTCCTTCAGCCCCTGCTGGTTTTTGAGTTTGTATCATCCTTCTCTAATAGCCTTAAGAAAACCTTGAGAGTCACGATTGCTTCCCAATCTCTCTTCCTCTGGCAAGTTCAGCAAGTTGGTAGGAAATTTCAGGGCTTGGAAGGAATAACTTTTATCCAGGCACTTATCTTTCATAACTTAGCCCTCTAGTTATGGAGAGGGATAAGAAGGAATAAACAGAGAGACCTCTGCTATTAGAGACTAAAAGCACAATGGTTCTTTAAGCAAGGAATTATACCTCTTTGCAGTTTCACATATCTTGCTCATTTGTCAACATGTACTTGACCAATTCTACATATTTTCAATTTTTATTTATTTATTTATTTGTTTGTTTGTTTCCTCAAGATTTTTTCAATTATTTTGAGTCTGGCTGGGATGGAGTTAACTTTCCCTGCAGCAGCCCATGCAGTGCAGTGCTCTGCATGTGTAGCTAGAACAGCATTGGTATCACACCAGTGTTTTGTCTATCACTGAGCAATACTGGCACAGCATCAGGACTCCCTCCAACCCCCTCAAGACCCAGCAGGCTGGGGGTGGGCAAGAGATGAGGAAGGGACATCACTAGGGCAGCTGACCTAAACCGACCAAAAGAATAATCCATGCCATATGATGTCACACTCAGCAATAAAAGGTGGGAAAGAGGAAGGAGGGTGTGCTTTTCTCTCTCTGTGCTTTTGTGCGGCCTTTGTTTGTTTGTTTGTTTTCCCTCTTCCTTTTTCCTTTAATTAAATCATCTTTATCTCAACCCATGAGCTGTTTTTTCTTTCCTGTATACTTTCTTCTTCCCCTCTTCTGAGGAGGGGGAGTGAGAGAGCAGTTGTGGTGGAGTTCAGCTGCCCAGCAAGGCAAAAAACACTAAATGCCCCAACTGCCATTTAATACTACATACATGGCTACCAGTTACTCTATTCACAGTTACGGCTTTTGTTTCTCTAAGGAGGTCCAATCCACAACTGACAAAGTCCTGTCTGAGGGAAAAAATCTATTCAGTGATGAAGTGCTTGCTACAGTAATTAAACTGCAACATTGCCACCAATGTAAATCTTCCATTGCACCAACAAAAGAAGACAAAAGTATGATCAGTACCCTGTGAGGCCTACTTTCCTTCAGCTTTCTTCCCTTTTCATATTAATTAAAGGCAAAAAGTCTTGTGTACTGAAGAAAATTTCTGGTTCAGGGTCATTGACTCTCTGTTTGTCAGCGCAGACAGATCTTTGTGGAACATCCATCGAAAAGGCACAAAATGATTTTCCCTTTCATTATATATCTTTTAACGAAAAGGTTGTTAGCCTTCCACATGGAATAGCACTTTGACAAGTGATGAATAGGCACTATTAGCATAGAGGACTACTAACCAAAATTTTAGCTGGAACCTCCAAATCCTATTGGTGTTTCTTTGACTGTGCTTCCTATAAGGCTGAGCTCTAACAAGATTTGGATCCATGTTAATCTCAAGGAAGAAACATTCTGTGATGTTTATTTCATGCTATTTATTAAAACAAACAAACAACAAAAAAAACCTACTATGTGACCTTAGAAAGCTTGACATCCGTTTTGACATAAGAATTTTTGAAGGTTTATTCAGTAATCTGGATAAAGAGTGATGATATTTTCAGTGGTTATTCACATCTTTGGCCTTCAAGATGTTTCACAGGCATTCACTGTTAAAAACCTATCACCTTAAGTCATTATAACCTGTAGTCCAAGAACATAGCATTCATTGTGGTGCTAGAAACTTTGCTTTCTTTATCCCTATTAGTGGACACTTTTCTGCTGAAAGATCTTAAATATTTTCAAAGTTAACAGACAACTGCTTTGATCTCAAGCGTATCAACAAGTCCCCACAGTTTGGTGTCATCTGCAACCTTGATGAGGGTGTGCTCAGTTACTTCCATCATACCATGGGCAAAGATGTTAAAAAGATGTGTCCATCTCGTACTGGCAGTTCTTTACCTCCAACTAGAGTACGATCCATTGACCAGAACCCTCTGATCCTGACCATCCCACCAGTGATTTACCAATCCAGCATGTAACATCTTTAAGTTGATATGACAATATTATCTGAGAGGGTGTTGAAAGTCTTGTTAATGCTGGGGTAAAAGGTAATTGCTGCCCTCCCTCATCCACAAATCCACATATCAACATTGTTTGCTTGCATCAGGGTCATCACATGAAGATAATGGCAGATGACATCACCATATTCTGTATCAAAACTCAGAATAGCAATAAAACTCATCCACTATTCAAAGACATGGTCAGCTTACTGACAGAGTGCACTGAAACACTTCATGCTTTATCTACACATAGCCCTAAGCATACTAGCAGATGAGTTCAGACATTTTGAGAAATCAGAGTATGGAACGATGTCTTAAAAGATACATTCAAGGAATGGGAGCTTGCCAAAAGTGGCATTTTTTTGCAATGGAAATCAAAAAGAAACACTGATCTTTCTGTTTGTTTATCCTTAGGGTCCTAGTCAGAACAGCTGATATATTCCACTTCCTAGCTCCTCTTATGCCCAAAGTCATTCGGTCATAGACAGGCTGGCATGTGGCAGCTCTGAATCTCCTTACTCTAATACAGTCAACATTATTTTGGTTAAAGATCTCGAGGACCTTTTAGTGTAGGACACAGTAAATACGTCACTATTTCTAGACTTTCTCGGGTTAGATACATCACTTTACTCAATTTTCTACACTTCATCCTGCGGCTGATGGATAGAACTTAGGTCTGGACTATATATTTTCTGACATTCTAACATCAGAAAATGTGCAGACAAATGGATTGCAAGTGAGAAAATCAACTACTGTCTTTATTTAAGTTCCCACATATTCTATGGCAAAAGATGTTAAGTCTTCTATCAGTGTGGCTTATTTTTTATTACTTTTTAAATTTTATTTTATTTTTATATTATGCCTCAGCATAAGCATAGCTGTTTTCTTTCATTCAGCTACTGAAATTAATTTGGCAATTTTCTCCATCAGAAATCTTAATGCTAAATGGGGTTAAGACTAAAGCCCTTGTAAGTGGGTCTTTTGAAAGAGAAACCCATTCGTTCTGGTTGTCATTTGGACTGGGATTAAAACAGTGATATAGGCAGCTAGAAGAATAAGGAAGAAATTACTTTACACTCCAATTTTGGCAATGATATAGTTCACCTAAACTAATATCAGAGTTTAACTAGAATCCAGAAATTAACGTGCCTTGAAAAACATGCCTTGACACAATTTAATTTCTTTTGTTCAAGTCTGAAACCATCTTAAATTTTGAGCATACTTAAATTAGAGCATACTTAATTTTTGTATGAGAACTGAAGAGACTATCTGTGCAGTTCATCACTGTGTGTTTATAGTTAAGTTGTATAACTAATGATCTACATTCAGAGCACTTCTCATTGAATAACATGCTCTGTAAGGACACCTTACAAAGTTACTCAGAGTAATTATATTGCTTTTATTAGCGAACACTTTACTTAAGAAACTTCAGTGATCTAGCAAATGAACCTCATGCCTGATCCTTTCACGCTGTCATATGGATCTCAATTCACTCTTAATGTTACTGAAGTCTCATGGTTTGAGATACCAGGAGGATAGCGATGGGGGTGTTGTAATTCTGTTGGTGACAGGAAAATTGTCCTTCAGGCTTGATTCAATAGACACTGATCCTCCTCTATGAAAATGTTATTTTGTAAGGAGTATTGCTTGGGATCCTGTACAGTTGGAATGAATGCATAATGTATAAAAGAAGAAATGATTTACATGTAAGTTGTTTGTCTAAACAAAAAAAAGTTACTTGTCACAAGCCACTCTTCCTCCCTTCTAGTTTCTGAAAGTTTCTAGGAATTTCTAGATACTTTAGCTGATAGAAAAACGAGCTTGAAGGACATGCATTGTAAGACTGTGTTCAGAAGAAGGTGGGATGATGCTGTAATTGGGGCTATGAATAGGTAAACGTATCTAACAAATAGCTTCTAAGGCTATCAAAAATTGTTCTCATATTTGTATTCGTACAACACTAAAAAAGGAAGCTATCTAGATGGATATGCATGCAAGTCCTTCTTACAAGGCCCAAACATAATGTCAGCTACCTCTCCTCCAAGTACCTTCTGTATAGGTAGTGTGAATATTGCTGTAGACAATTCATTTCAAAGACCATTTATGGCTAAATAAACCTTCTTTTCATGCTGAGATATACCCTTTAATTAAGGATTTTTTTAAAAAATTTAAAAGGTTATTTATATTGATAAAGAAATTTTCTTGACATTGTCTTTCTTTATATACCTTTTGTGTAATAGTATTGCAGAAACAGAGTATGGTTTTTATTTTTATTACTATCTCTCAATCTTTAATCATCCAAATGCCTCACCAACTAATGACCTAAATATGGTTATAAAATTGTTCAGATAAAAGCTTTGCCCTGATCTGATGATTCTCTTTAATTACCTGCCAATAAACACATACTTATCAAGACCATATAGTTCTTCATCAGTAGTCCTTTTTACGTTATGTTTATAGTCCACCTTTTATTTCAAAGGACTTTACAAACTATAAAGCATGTGTAATAGTCATTGTCTTTATATGGTGCTTGGGAGCATTATACAACAAAAAGTACACAAAACTTATGCTTCACCCACCACTGAAATGCAGACACCTCTGAATTGAAAGGTGGCAGTTTTTTAATAGCAAAAGAATAACACTATATCTAATCAAAGCTGCAAGCTACATGTAGTTAGAGGGAGTGTGGCTTTTTGAGCTAGAATCCTATATATGAATTATTATTAATTTTTATGTTCTTCCTCCCCCTCTTCATTTTACATGCCAGGAGATAAAAATTCCTTAATGTACCACCTACTCTTTACTTACACCTTTTAGTTATCCTCTGCTGTTTTGCCGGACTTTCAGAACTGCTTGAGCTTGATCCCTCTATGTTAGCCCTGAAAGAATCCAACAGCTAATGCTTCATCTAAAGGATTTCTGCAGGGAAAAGAGGTTCTTTTAAACTAATTCCTCAGGCTGCTCACAACCTGGACTTTCCCCTTTAGGTGTCCTCTGTGGCTCCCTAACACTTTTGGGACTCTTTGAGCTGCTTGAGTTGTCTTCTTTTCCTGATGGTGGCATTTTCTCTTCAAAGAACAATGTTTGCTGCCCCTCTATTTGCATTTTCTTGCTCCCCTGCAGGGAGAAACCACCTTTGAAATCAATGTGGTTCTGCAGCCAGGTAATAAGCATTTAATATATATATATATACTTGACATTTGTTTAAAATTTGTTAAATCCTATAGCAGCTAAACAGGTATGAAGTGATTTTCCTTTAATGTTGCTTCCTTCTGATAGACTGTGCAATGAAGCTGCATCAGTTTCAAAGGTTTCCCACTCCCTGCCTAGAATAGAGCTGTTACAGCAATAGCCCTTTGAAAAAGAAATGGCAAATGGCACCAGCAAGACAGGCAGATAGCCTGTTCATGTATCCCCAGAAGTGCTAGGAAACAGAAGAAGACATCTGAAGGAGGGCCGAGGAAAGAGTCCAGGCTTAGAAAACATCTGTTGAAGAAATTAATTGAAAAAGTCACCCCACCCCAAACAAAGCAGTAGCATTTGAATGCAGAGGTTAATAGCTGCAAAGACAGTAGCTAAAGCTGTAAAGTACTCATACACTTGTGCAAATACTGCAAGACCTGTTATTTAAAACAAAATTGAAAAGAATTTCAGGCTGGAATACTCTCTTTAGAAAAAAAAAAAAAAAAAGAGTTACACATTTTATTATTATTATTATTATTTCTTATGCTCAACATGACTACTGCTTTATTCATTTCTGAGTGACTATGTGTGCATCTAACTGTCCATCTAACAGCTAGAATCTTAATGCTTAAGTGTGGAGATATTTCATATCTCTCGCATATAGACATTGTTCATATTCAAAAGCTTTTCACTGCACTGTGATAAAATCTCAAGACTGCTTTTTTACCATGTAGAGTGTGAAGTCAGTGGTGCCTAATCTTACAAGGATCCAATCTCTGGGGCATCCTCCAGGATCCAGCCCGCGTCACTTCATGAAAGAGAGAAATTGAATGGTTCTGTAGAAGTTGCTGTTCATATTAAATCAGATACTTGTAATACCCCCAGTTCATGAAATCTATGGAACCTGGAGACACTGGCACACTCTGGGCTACATCTGAGCCTGGAAAGATAGTGCACATAGTATGGCTCTGTCTAAGCAAAGGGTTTTCAGGATTTTTTAGGCCTTATTTCTGTGCGAATAACATATGTCAAGCATTGTCTCTGACAATGTCATCTGTACTTGTAAATAAAATAGATCAAGACATAATTACCACAGCAATGGACAAAATCTCTTTTCCTCTGTGACCTTGATGGACTTACCAGTACTGCCTATTGGCAACAAATATTGACACAACATGAATAACCAGGGCTGGGCATTAATGTTCATGAACTTTGAATTATTATTATTAATAATAATAATAATAATAATAATAATAATAATAATAATAATAATAATAATAATAATTTAATCCAGAAACTAATAAAAGAGTAGTCACCTTAAGCATGAGAAAAAAAAATAAAAAAGTATAATTAATAGTTTCTTTTAAAAGAGAGGATTCCAGTCTGAATAATCTCTTTAATATCTTTAATGATGATTTGGATAAGGAAATTGACTGCACCCTCAGTAAGTTTGCAGACAACACCAAGATGGGGGGAAGTGTCGATCTGCTGGAGGGTAGGAAGGCCCTGCAGAGGGACCTGGACAGATTGGATGGATGGGCAGAGGCCAATGGGATGAGGTTCAACATGGCTAAGCACCAGGTCCTGCACTTTGGTCACAACAACCCCATGCAGTGGTACAGGCTCTGTGCAGAGTGGCTCGAAAGCTGTGCAGAGGAAAAGGATCTGGGGGTGTTGGTTGATGCTTACATGAACATAAGCCAGTAGTACCCAGGTGGCCAAGAAGGCCAACAGTATCCTGGCTTGTATCAGGAATAGTGTAACCAGCAGGACCAAGGAGGTGATTATCCCCTCGTACTCTGCTCTGTTGAGGCCGCACCTCGAGTACTGTATTCAGCTTTGGGTCCCTCACTTCAAGAAAGACTTCGAGACCCAGAGAAGGTCTACAAAACTGGTGAAGGCTCTGGAATACAACTCTTGTGAGAAGTGGCTGAGGGAACTGGGGTTGTTTAGTCTGGAGAAGAGAAGGCTCAAGGGAGACCTTATTGCTACCTGAAAGGAAGTTGTGGGGAGCAGATGACTAGCGATAGGACAAGACGGCATGGCCTCAAGTTGCATCAGGGGAGGTTTAGGTTGGAAATTACAAGACATTTCTTCTCAGAAAGAGTGGTTAGGCATTGGAATGGGTTGCCCAGGGAGGTGGTGGAATCACTGTCCCTGGGGGTGTTTAAGGAAAAGTTAGGGACATCATTTAGTGGGTGATATTGGTGGTGAGAGTATGGTTGGACCAGATGATCTGTGAGATTTTTTCCAGCCTTTTTATGATTCTATGATTACCTGGAAGAAAATTACTTGTAACAGAACAAAATAGTTCCAGGAAATGTGCCAGCATGGACATCATTTACATCTGCTTGCAGCTATGGTCTACCCTGTTCAGTTTACTAGCATAGGCATACAAGAGGATGTCATCCATACGTTCTCTCTAGTGACCAGTGTTGGGAACCAAAGGAATGGCATGAAGCTGCCTCAGAGGAGGTTCAGGCTGTATATTAGGAAATGGCTCTTCACTGGGAGGGTGATTGGGCACTAGAACAGGCTCCCCAGGGGAGTGGTCCTGTCACTAATCCTACTGGAGTTCAAGAAGCTTGAACTCTTGAATACTTAAATTCTTAAGAATTCTTAAATTCTTCACTCAGAAAGTGGTGAGGCACTGGAACAGGTTGCCCAGAGAGATGTTCAAGAGGTGTTCAAGACCAGGTTAGGATGAGGCCCTGAGCAACCTGATCTACTGGGCGATGTCCCTGACTATGATGGGGGGCTTGGAACTAGATGATCTTTGAGGTCCTTTCCAACCCAAGCTATTCTATGATTCTACGTGTCTGGACAATGCTTTCAGATGTATGGTTTGATTTTTGAGTGGTCCTGTGTGAAGCCAGGAATTGGACTTGATGATCCTTGTGGGTCCCTTCCAACTCAGGATATTCTGATATTCCATCGTTCTATCATTGTCATTCTATGACTCTGTGAACAATGATCATCCCTTCCAGTAAGTAGCAAGGACAGTGGTTAACAAGCTCTGCAGCTGTGAATTCCTGTCTATCTGGGAACCCAGAAATGCCTAGGCATGGGAATAAACAAGAAAGACGTGGGTAGAACAAAAATGTTTTCTGTATGGAGCTGCCAAAACAACATCCTTTCAGACAGAACATATATGACCTATAGATATACATTTAAAACTAGACCTATGTGTAAGTGTTTTGCTGAATGGACAAATACTGATTTCCTTAAATTCTGTGTAGCTTGGTTCTTAAGCTCATGGAAGGCTCAGCTGATCAGCATATTAGATTACCATGTTTTATAGTTTTCATAAACTACCATAGGAGGATTAGTATCCATCTAGAAAATTTTCAAAGATGAGCATGAAGACTAGTGGCAAGTTTCTGTCACTTCAATATTGCTTGGAAAAATGTGAAGAAAGAGTAGAATAACTGATAAACCATTTTAACTTCAACGAAATGCTTATTTTTTGTGCTATTTAAACATGCAATATGGGGAAAAAAAAAAAAAAAGAGTTCTTATTCTAGAAGACTCAGTCACTCATCAAGGCGATCGGCTCTGGGGCAGACAAGTTCAGGGCAAGCAGGGAGGACAAGCAGGGTTGGTCATTTTTGTGTTACGGGATCAACAGAGGAAGGGCCTTCTACTGAAGAAATGGTGTCTACTTGCCAAGCCTGCCAGGCTGAAGCTCAAAACAAGACAGGGGGGCCACAAACTCCCGGGGCAGATGTCTATACCCAAACAGACCTCCTGAAGATCTAAAGAGCACCCCAGACCCTCAGTTCTGGGGTCCTCCAGTCTCTGGAGGTCCCCTTAGGGCCTGAAGGCAGAGGTGGTTGTCATGGGTGCAAGTGTGCCCAGCTGGATGAGCTATTCAAACAGGTGGCTCTGTTGCGAGGGGAGCTCACCAGACAGTGTAGCATTTGGGAATCTAAGCATGAGATTGACAAATGGTATTGCACATTGACAAATGTAATTATACATTGAGACAGTCCGAGCAAGAGCCCTGCATTAAGTCCAGGCAAGGGGTAGGGAAACAAGCTTGCAGCCCAGAATGAGAACATCTGAAAGAATCACAGGACGAGGGAGAGTGGACCCTTGTCTCTGACTGGAGCCAGAGGAAGAGTCTCGCCACTGCCCTTGAAGTGCCCCTGCACAGTAGATAGGATATTCTAAGGCAGGAGAGAGGAGACTCCAGGAGAACTAGTAAAGACCTCAGAAAGACCAACCACAGGGAACTCAGATAGTGGGGGACTTCAACCACACAAATGTGTGCTGGAAAAACTACACAGCAGGTTATAAACAATCCTGAAGATTCTTAGAGTACGTTCAGGATAACCTCCTGGTTGAGGTATTAGACAAACCAACCAAAGGAGAAGCGTTACCTGGCCTAGTGCTCACCAGTGCAGAAGAGCTCATTAAAGAGGTCAAGATTAGAGGCAGTCTGGGCTGCAGTGACCACACCCTGGTCGAGTTTGTGATTTCAAGGAATGTGGGCCTGGCAAAGAGCAAAGTCAGGACCTTGGACATCCAAAGAGCAATATTGAAGCCATTTAAAGACTAGTGGATGAGATCCCCTGGAATACTGTCCTTAGGTACACAGGAGCTGAGCAGAGCTACGAACATTTTAAGGATGTTTTCCTTAAAGCATGAGAACTCTCCATCCCCCTGCATAAAAAAGCAGGTAGGGAGGGCAGACATTCGGGACGGCTGAGCAAGGACCTGCTGGTCAAACTGAGGTGCAGGAAGGAAATGCACAGGCAGTGGAAGCAGGGACACTTGGCCTGAGAAGAGTACAGAGATGCAGTCTCGTTGTGCAAGGATGGGATCAAGAAAGCCAAGGCACAGATGGAACTGAGCTTGGAAAGGGATGCAAAGAATAACAGGAAGGGATTCTATAGGTACATTGCTCAGAAAAGAAAGGCCAAGGAGAGTTAACGCCCTTTGATGGATGAGAAGGGTGAACTGATAACAACAGACGTGGAGAAGGCTGAGGTACTCAATACATTCTTTGCCTCAGTCTTCACAGCCAGTCAGGCTTCCTATGTCTTTCATTTCCCTGAACCCGTAGATGGAGGATGGGGGAGCAAAGTCCCACCCACTGTAAGTGAAGAGCAGGTTCGAGACCACCTGATAAAACTGAACAAGTACGTGATGACGTCAATCTCAGGGTCCCAAGGGAATTGGCTGAAGTTGTTTCCAAGCTTCTCTCCATCATATCTGAAAAGTCCTGGCAGTCAGGCAAAGTCTCTGGTGACTGGAAAAAGAGAAACATCACTCCTATTTTAAAAAGGGTAGAAAGGAAGACACAGGGAACTACAGACTGGTAAACCTCACCTCTGTGCCTGGCAAGATCATGGAAAAGATCCTCCTGGAAGCACTGTCAAGGCACATGTAAGACAGAGGTGATCTGAGACAACCAGCATGGCTTCACCAAGGGTAAATTGTACCTGACCAATCTGGTGGCTGTCTATGATGGAGTGACTACATCAGTTGACAAGGGAAGACCGAGCAATGTCATCTACTTGGAATTCTGTATGGCCTTTGACATGGTCCCACACAACATCCTGATCTCCAAATTGGAGAGAGATGGATTTGAGGGGTAGACCGTTCAGGATATAAGGCATTGGTTTGAAGGTCACACCCAAAGAGTGGTGATCAATGGCTCTATGTCCAGGTGGAGACCGGTGACGAGAGGTTTACCTCAGTGATTTGTCTTGGGACATGTACTGTTTAATATCATTATCAATGACATAGACAGTGGGATGGAGTGCATCCTCAGCGAGTTTGCAGATGACACCAAGCTGAGTAGTACAGTTGATACAATAGAAGAGGTGGGATGACATCCAAAGGGACCTGGACAAATTAGAAAAGTGGGCCCATGTGAACCTAATGAGGTTCAAGTCTAAATGCAAGGTGTCGCACCTTGGTCGAGGTAATCCCACACATGAGTACAGACAGGGAGAAGAACTCATTGAGAGAAGCCATGCAGAGAAGGATTTGGGGATTACAGTGGCCAGCAGGTCGAGGGAGGTGATTGTTCTCCTCTGCTCTGCCCTTGTGAAGTTTCACTTGGAGTGCAGCACAAGAAGGATGTGAACCTCTTCGAGTGGGTCCAGAGGAGGGCCACAAGGATGATCAGAGGGCTGGAGCACCTCTCCTATGAAGACAGACTGTGAGAGCTTAGGAGGCTCAGGGGAGACCTTATTGCTCTCTGCAACTACCTGAAAGGAAGTTGTGGGGAGCTAGAGGTTAGCCTCTTCTCACAGATAACCAGCGATGGGACTAGAGGAAATTGCCTCAAGTTGTTCCAAGGGCGATTAAGGTTGGAAATTAGAAGACATTTCTTCTCAGAAAAAGTAATCAGGCATTGGAACAGGTTGCCCATGGAAGTAATGGAGTCACCATTCCTGGAGGTGTTTAAGGAAAGGTTGGACGTGGTGCTTATGGACATAGATCATAGATCATAGAATCATAGAGTATCCCGGGTTGGAAGTGACCCATAAGGATCATCGAGTCCAACTCCTGGCACTACACAGGTCTACCCAAAAATTCAGACCATATGACTAAGTGCACAGTCCAAACACTTCTTAAACTCCAACAGGCTTGGTGCCGTGACTACTTCCCTGGGGAGGCTGTTCCAGTGCGCGACCACCCTCTCGGTGAAGAACCTCTTCCTGATGTCTAGCCTAAACGTCCCCTGTCGCAGCTTGACACCATTCCCATGGGTCCTATCACTGGTCACTAAAGAGAATAGATTGGTGCCTGCCCCTCCACTCCCCATCATGAGGAAGCTGTAGGCCGTGATGAGGTCCCCCCTCAGCCTCCTCTCCTCCAGGCTGACCAGGCCAAGTGACCTCAACCACTCCTCATATGTCTTCCCCTCTAGGCCCTTCACCATCTTCGTCGCCCTCCTCTGGACACTCTCCAACAGTTTAATGTACTTTTTGGACTGTGGTGCCCAGAACTGCACACAGTACTCGAGGTGAGGCCGCACCAGCGCAGGGTAGAGTGGGACAATCACTTCCCTCAACAAGCTAGCAATGCCGTGCTTGATGCATCCCAGGATACGGTTGGCCTTCCTGGCTGCCAGGGCACACTGCTGGCTCATATTCAACTTGCTGTCAACCACAACCCCCAAATCCCTCTCTGCGGGGCTGCTCTCCAGCTCTCCAGGCTGCTCTCCAGCATCTCATCCCCCAGTCTGTACGTATAGGTTTAGTGTGTGTGTACTGGGTCAGGCTGGGATGTTAACTTTCCCTGCAGCAGCCCAAACAGTGCTGTGCTCTGCACTCGTAGCTAAAACAGCAATGGTATCACACCAGTGTTGTGTCTGCTGCTGAGCAGTGCTGGCACAGCATCAGGACTCTCTCTAACTCCCCTGGGGTGTGCAAAGATGTAAGAAAAGAAACATCACCAGGGCAGTTCACCTAAACCAACCAAAGGGATATTCCATACCACATGATGTCACACTCAGCAATAAAAGGTGGAAAAAGGAGGAAGAAGGGAGGGGTGGGCTCTTGTTGTGAAAACGTCTGTCCTCCTCCCGAACACCAGCTACGTGCGTTGAGGCCCTGCTTCAAGGACGTGGTCAAGCATCGCTCATTTGTGGGAAGTATAGAGTAATTTCTTTCCTCTGCACTTCCACATAGCCTTTACTTGTTTTGTTTAGTTTTCCCTTTCCCCCTCCCTTTCCCCTTTCCTTTTTCCTTTAGTTAAATTGTTAATTGTTTAGTTAAATTGTTTAGTTAAATTGTTTAATTAATAATAATCTTTCGTTAATAATTATTTTTTTTCTTCCCTTTAATTAAATCATCCTTATCTCAACCTGTGAGTTGTTCTTTCCTTTACTTCTTCCCCTCCTCATCTAAGGAGGGGGAGTGAGAGAGCGGTTGCGGTGTTCAGCTGCCTAGCACGGTAAAACCACCACAGTGTGATATTGGTGGTAGGTGGATGGTTGGACCAGATGATCTTGGAGGTCTTTTTCAACCTTAATGATTCTATAATTCTATGATTCTGTGATTCTGATTCTATGAATCGATGTTCAGCCTGGAGAAGAGAAGGCTCTGGGGAGACCTCATTGCAGTCTTTCAATACTTAAAGGGGTCTTATAAATAAGATAAAGAGAGCAACTTTTTATGCGGACTGATAAGGATAGGACAAGGAGAAATAGTTTTAAACTAGAAGTGGAGAGATTTAGAGGAGGAATTTCTTTTCTCCAAGAGTAGTAGGCACTGGAACAGGTTACCCAGAGAAGCTGTGGATGCCCCATGCCTGGAGGTGTTCAAGGCCAGGTTGGACAAGGCCCTGGGCAACCTGATCTAGTGGATGGCATCCCTGCCCACGGCAGGGGGGTTGGAACTAGCTGATCTTTAAGGACCCTTCCAACCCAAACCATTCTATGATTCTATGATTCTATGATTCAGGATATACAGTGCATTATAGAAAACTTGTGGGTGAAGGCATGAGGCAGAGAGGAGAGCAGCCAATCAGGAATAAAATGAATCACTAAGATACCACTGAAAGATAACAATCTGGAATGATAAAAGGGTAAAAAAAAAAAAAAAAAAAAAAAAAACACCAATATATTCGCATAATAAAAACTGTGAAATTAGAACACTTACAAGTTTGGGGAAAAAAAAATCATTTTCAGACCTCAAAGTTCAAGACAATTGTTTTAGTAACATGAAAAAATATATATATTTTGTGGAGATTCAGAGAATAAGAAAGTTCATCTCTCAGGAAAATTTTGATGACATATATAAGAAAAAAAGACATTTGCCTGGAATTACCTAAACCAGGTTTTCTAGGAAGAAGTGTGTTGAGGAACACATCCAAAGTATATATGTCCTTGCTGAGTTCCCATACCAAATATGCTTAGTTATGCAGGCCAACCTATCACCTCTACTTGAACTTTTGTTGTCTTGAACTGAGTTAGTCTTGTTTATCTGAGAGGATACAGATTTTTTCTTTCACTGTTTTAATTACAATGGCTTCTGAAAACCAATGAGAGCAAATGACACTATTATAATGGATGCAAAAACATATTATTGCAAAAGAATCAACAACCATCACAGAAATAATACCTGGTTTCCTTGTAGGTGTGAAATTTGACATATTGATCAATTACAAACTAAAATGAGATAAAAAGATCTCATTCTTTTCACATACTTCTTCAATATTCCTTTCAAGTGAGTGGAATTTATTCCAGCATAAATTGTCACAGGAAACTTAAACCTGAAGAATGTGCACCGTATTATGCTGTAATTTTGATTGTACTATCATGTAGAATAACTTTGTAATCGTGTTCTTATTGGCTTTTAATTATTTGAATGATTTGTTAGCATATTGCTTTGAAACAAAAAGTATTGGACTTGCATGCCAACACATTCTCTGATTATGTAATCTAGGCAAAATAAAAAGTGATTGACACTAGTAAAATAAGAATTCATTTCAATGAACAAAATGTATGGATGGCTCAGTTTTTATCCAGCAAACTTCAAGTGCTGTTCTTAATCACACTGCTAAAATGTTCTCTAATATTTGTTTCACTGAATAAATTCTGTAAGGGAAATTAAAACCACAAAAATATTAGTGGAAGAAGTTCAATACGTGATAACATGAAATGCTTAGGGTAAGCTTGATGAGGATAGTATATGAGGATCCGTCAGCTTGATGAGGATACTATATTATTCCTTCACACATGTAAAGTTTGCTTAGTATCTCTTACGTTTTGCATCTGACTGTTTTCAGTTCAGGAACACTTAATAATGATGAAGAATGACCCAAGTTTTAAGATAATGTATACTTAACAACCTCTTTTCGTTGACTTCCAACACCCTGTTTCACTCAGCATTAAACCTGAAAGTGTATTACAAGCAACTAATTAATTGTGCTATATAATGCTCATGCAACCAAAGAGCTTTAGAATACCAGCAAAATACAAGCTATCTACTTTAACTTGTCAGCAGTAGCTAAATATCCACTTTAAAGGGTCACGTACAAAATATAGACTGATGCCTAGTGGGAATAACGATTCCTTAAATTCAGAATGAAATAGCCAATAGATAGCAGCCAATACAGAAGGCAAAATACCAAAACTGCTTGCAAATGAGACAGCTGGTATCTTTAGTTCAATAACTGAACTAATGGAGGGCAATTTGGCACATCCTCAAGATCTACTCTGCTTACAGTTACTGTCTATCTATAATATGTTGATTATCATGTTTAGAATATTTAGACCAAGCTTTATAATTCATTTGAAACACGTCCGTAAATAATTGCACTGAGTAGGTAGACTGGCATCAGTCAAAAGAGAAATAACTTCCACATGAATGACAAAAAGGATGCAAAAAAGGTTTGTAATCCTTAATTTTTTTTTGTTTGTTTAGAAAAATAACATTCTGTCTCCTTGAATTACTAGAATTAATTTGCTCTCTTTCACCCTCCTCACTTAAGATACTTTAGATGACAGGTCTAAATAATGGATCCTACTTCAAAAAAAAGGTGAACCTTTGTACTCTTGATTTGTACAATGGCATATTTTAAAAAGATAAACAGCAATATTTTAAAGTAGGAATTATCAAAATGTATGTATACTGCATTAAATGCCATCCTTATTATTATAATTACAGTACAGTATATTGTATTTGTATGGGAGGCACAGCAAATCCAAAAGTAAATTTCAATTGTGGTGATGTAAATTTCTAGTACTTCTTAAAGTTCATAAACATAATATGGTGTTTCTGGAAATTTGCAGGGCTGAACCAGGAAACATTTTGTGCAAAAATTCCATACAAGTCAAAAAAGGTAGCTTAGGATTAATAGAGCTTTTGTTACACTCTCAAGTTTCTATGTTGAAAATTTAATATATATATATATATATTTTATCTCATTGTCATGGTCATGTGAAAGAATTAATTATGTATCAATATGTATATGTAATATTCAATATGTATCTTTGTACATATTTATCGTGAATTCTTAAAATATTCCATTTCTGGAAAGGTTGGTTTGCAACTCCCTTTCCATGAAAAAGCTACATTTTAACCTTTTTTATTATTACTGTTATGATTTTATTTCATAAGAAATATGCTTGGTGTCTCTAACATTCTGTCCGATGGAGGCATGTATCCCCTCCCCTCCCCTCCCCTCCCCTCCCCTCCCCTCCCCTCCCCTTCCCTTCCCTTCCCTTCCCTTCCCTTCCCTTCCCTTCCCTTCCCTTCCCTTCCCTTCCCTTCCCTTCCCTTCCCTTCCCTTCCCTTCCCTTCCCTTCCCTTCCCTTCCCTTCCCTTCCCTTCCCTTCCCTTCCCTTCCCTTCCCTTCCCTTCCCTTCCCTTCCCTTCCCTTCCCTTTTCCCTTCCGTTCCCACCCCTCCCCTCCCCTCCCCTCCCCTCCCCTCCCCTCCCCTTCCCTTCCCTTCCCTTCCCTTCCCTTCCCTTCCCTTCCCTTCCCTTCCCTTCCCTTCCCTTCCCTTCCCTTCCCTTCCCTTCCCTTCCCTTCCCTTCCCTTCCCTTCCCTTCCCTTCCCTTCCCTTCCTTCCTTTCCCTTCCATTCCCACCCCTCCCCTCCCCTCCCCTCCCCTCCCCTCCCCTTCCCTTCCCTTCCCTTCCCTTCCCTTCCCTTCCCTTCCCTTCCCTTCCCTTCCCTTCCCTTCCCTTCCCTTCCCTTCCCTTCCCTTCCCTTCCCTTCCCTTCCCTTCCCTTCCCTTCCCTTCCCTTCCCTTCCCTTCCCTTTTCCCTTCCGTTCCCACCCCTCCCCTCCCCTCCCCTCCCCTCCCCTCCCCTCCCCTCCCCTCCCCTCCCCTCCCCTCCCCTTCCCTTCCCTTCCCTTCCCTTCCCTTCCCTTCCCTTCCCTTCCCTTCCCTTCCCTTCCCTTCCCTTCCCTTCCCTTCCCTTCCCTTCCCTTCCCTTCCCTTCCCTTCCCTTCCCTTTTCCCTTCCGTTCCCACCCCTCCCCTCCCCTCCCCTCCCCTCCCCTCCCCTCCCCTCCCCTCCCTTCCCTCCCCTTCCCTTCCCTTCCCTTCCCTTCCCTTCCCTTCCCTTCCCTTCCCTTCCCTTCCCTTCCCTTCCCTTCCCTTCCCTTCCCTTCCCTTCCCTCCCCTCCCCTCCCCTCCCCCTCCCCTTCCCCTTTCCCCTTCTCTTTCCTTTCAATGAACACCATGAAACATAATCTATCTCCTTCGTGTCTCTTCTAGACTTGTGCTCCCCATTTGTCTCTAACACCTTAACCTTGATGTGAACCTTTGCTATGGCTGCAACTCGAGGTTCTGAAAAATCCTTCTCTTGCCACACTGTAGCTCTCCTTACCTCTGCCAGGTTCTGCACTCTGTCTAAACTGACAACCCCAGCCCACCATGTCTCTGGGTGGGGTGCCCTCTTTCAGCCTGGGCTTCCCCAGAGCAGTATCCCACACCTTGCTCCTGGAAACTTCCCATGTTATACACAACAATCTAACATGACATCTCTCATATCCCCCATTTGACTATTTTTGTTGTTGTCCTGTAAGCATCTGGGGCCTAACTTTATTTTCAAGTAACTGTCCCTGTTGCCACTTACACTGGACATGTCTGTCTCCTCTATTTTGTTACTATCAGGTCAGAACCTCCTTTACAGCTGCAGACATCTGGAATAACCTTCAACATTTATGCCTCCCCACACACTGATTGCTTATAAGTGTCAGCTGAGAACATATCCTTACTTCCTCACCTCAATTCCTCTATGATTTTGGTATTTGTTTCTTACTTCACTCTTTGTATTTTTAATTAAAGCTATAAAATAGCCATAGAATTCATTTAAATACACAAAACTAAGTTGTATTTACACATTGATAATTTACACTGCTCAGATTTTACAAGCCTGTTCTTTTACCATTCATGAGAATACCTACTGTTTATTTAATAACTACCATATTATAAAATACATATGCTATCTATAAGCTACAGAAGTCTTAAAAACCATACAACCACACACTAATTTAGCATATAAAACTTTGATTCTTTTTAAGAGTGATTTCACAGAACATGTGTAATAACAAAAGCACATGCTTTTCCAATTTGCTTGTTATTGTTGTTATTTGTTGTTTCCAAACTGAGAGCTGTATTTGGCATTGAGAGAAAAAAGTAGGTTTTGGTGACAAGAGGAAGCTGGGGACTTCTTCTCTGTGCCTCTTTGTTTTGTTATTACAGAAAGCTAGCTGGAGATATGTCTAAGTAAACAATGTAGATGTAGCATGTACAGTCAGTTTCTTGGTTGGTGTAGGGAATGACCATTTTGCTTTAAGCATAAGCAGATGTTTCTATCTGACCATCTGGCCTTTATTTACTTTATCCTAAATCCTATGCTCCTTCCTATACACAGGGAGAAGGAAGGTGGTAGAGATGATTTTTCTTTTCTTCGTTGTGGTAGTAAATTGTAATTGAGTTATTTCTTGGTAGCAATACAATGGAAGTGTAAAAATAAAACATTGCAAGTAAAGAAAACACTTTTACAAGTGAGGCATGAGGAAAGGATTTCTTCATTCAGCAAATCTGGACATTAGACAGTTCAGATCTGAATTGAGCTTGTCTCATCTCTATTCTGCCCAGAGCCTATCATTCCGAAGGCCTACGTACGGCTGACCTGCAGGGAGAACATGACTGAGTCTTTAGTTATACATGAGCCTTGTACACAGTCTCTGCTAAGGGATATGTTTTATTCCCAACTGACCAATTTTCGTTACCTCCATAATATTTTAATTCTGTTCAGCAAACATGATTTTTATCTTGATTAAATCTGACAAACTGGAAATTTTAGGGTTGAGAAAGAAAAAATCAAGTAAACACAAACCCTGATTTGGCTAAAAACTTCAGGATACCTCTTTGTACTCAAATTTCCAGTGACTCTGCAGAGCTACTTCTTATTATAGATTGAGTTTAAATTATGAAAAAGGTGGGTTTAATATCAACAGGTTCTTACAATGCCTTATAAGTTTTAAGAAATAACCATATTTCCTCACTCTTTACATTGACAGCTAAACAAATCAATTTTTTTATTCTTATTATTTGCTTTGTTTTGTTTTGTTTTTCATAGTGCCAATGGATTGAATGCTATCTACAGAGACCAGCTTCAAGACATCCAAACATACTGGTTCAGATTTGAATCACATGCAAATCCATAGATAAATGGAGTTAATATATTATAACCTAAATTATCTGTTGTGAGATCTAAATATTTCTGTTTGTCTTTCACTAAATGAGATAAAATGAGCTTTGTGCTGGAGACACTTTTGTGTCAGCATATGTCACTGGAACTCAGCTACAGATGCTCCTTTTAGCCCACTGACTGAAGGTAGCCAAGTTTCATTGCAGTCATGAATCTCTTCCTTTATGAATGTGCTACAAAAAAAAAAAAAGGTTGGCCTGGTTTACTCTTATCATACATTTACCTTAGAAATTGCATTTACCTTTGAAATTGCATTTACCTAACCTTTTGTTCTCAAATGAATGTGAAATCTCCACCCTTCTGAAAACCAAAGATCAGGAATCTATCATAAAAATTCCCGAATGAAATAAACACTTGCAAACATTTATTTTCTATATTTACTACAACACCAGAGACTTTCACTACTTCCATGAATTACATTACACAATTTATGCTTAATTTTCTTTTATTCACTGGGAGACACAAAATATTAACTCTCAACAAGAAGACTCAGACTGAAAGTTAAGTTGGTTGCTACAGTAAGAAAGCCACTTTTTGTTCGTTTGTTTGTTTTTTATTATACACTGTGAAGTACATTGACTTCAGTGGGGAAAGGGGTTGACAGACGTATTTTGTAGATGTATTTCTACAAAATGACCCATGCACTTCTAATGATACAATAGCAGAGTTAATTGTTTGACTTGGCTAAGAGGATGATGGCTGAAAATAGCAGTGGTGACTTCCAGCACAAGAGCTACAAGTGAATTTTATGCAGATTTCAAGTTTTGCTAATTGAAATGGCTAAAAACATCTGAACTTGTTTGTGTCTTTGTGTTTTTTTTTTCTTTGTTTGTTTGTTTGTTTTATTTTGTATTTGCCTCAAATGCATATTAAAATATATATATATATATATATATATATACATATTTAAAAACAGGATCCTTAAACAGGACTTAATCAATGAGAAATTAGTTTAGGATCATTGTTTGGCAAAAGCCCTTACCTCTTCTTCACTTTTACACTTCGCTATCTAGACAGAAAATGATTAATCTCTTAATAAGATAGGCTTTTTTGTAGTTGTCAGTGCTGTTGCATTTGAGTGCATCATAAACATTAGATAAGAATTCTCTGAAGTGAGGAAGAGGAGAAAGTGAGGAAGCATTTTAGAGATGAGAGGACTGAAATACAATGAAATTAAAGTCAGAAATATCCTTTCCAAAGGCCAAAATCAGAGTACTTGGGATTTTTTTGTCTAGCACTTCATCTGGCCAAACATAATATCAATTTAATTCTGCTAAAAATAGGGATTTTCAGGTTATATGTGGAATAGAGAATGTTAAATCAAATACCCAAAGAAAAGATGATACACAATTAGCTTTGAAACATTGGCCTGAGTCACCTGCCTATTGTCACCCAAGAACTTTGTGGCATAACAGGCTGTAAAGCAAAGGGTTTCACATCATCTCAGTTTCACGGGGTTATATTCACCTAAGCTAGACAGGCAGTTAAATTCTTTTGTTTCAGGCCCCATCTCTTCAGCACGCATCTTCCATTTTCTGTAGCATATGAGTAAAATTGCTCCTGGAGAAAACCAATTTCTATATAAATTAAAATATATTAATGTAATCTTTGATATGAATCAAGCAGTGACTCTATGAGAAAAACAGTGTATTATTTTTGGAGAAGAGGAGAGGTGCCAGAAGAATGGAGGATAGCCAATGTCACACTGGTCTTCAAGAAGGGCAAGAAGGAGGATCTGGGAAACTACAGGCCAATCAGTCTCACCTGTGTCCCTGGAAAGGTGTTGGAACAACTTGTTCTGGATGCCATCTCCAAGCAACTGGAAGAGAAGAAGGTTATAAGGAGTAGTCAGCATGGATTCACCAAGGGGAAAACATGCTTGACCAAACTCGTTGCCTTCTATGATGGCATCACCAGCTGGGTAGATGGGGGGAGAGCACTGGATGTCATCTACCTTGACTTTAGCAAGGCTTTTGATACTGTCTCCCGTGATATCCTGCTAGCAAAGCTGAGAAAGTGTGGGATAGATGAGTGGACAGCAAGATGGGTTGAGAACTGGTTGACTGGCTGAGCTCAGAGGGTGGTTGCCGAGGCGACCGGCTCCGGGGCAGACGCGTGCTGCAGCGGAGCGCGGGATCGGGACAGGCAGGGCTATTTTTCGGGCATCGAGCCTACGTGAGGGAGCCGCCAGGCACCGGCAGCCCTCGTGAGGGAGGCTGACGAGGCGTAGGCGGAGCCAGCAGCGTCAGCGACAGCTCCTCCCCCCGGCCGTTCAAAGGCAGCCCTTAGGGAGCGCGAGCGACCAGGAGCGCGGCGAACAGGGCGGGCAAACAGGGCGGGCAAACAGGGCGGGCGTGACGCGGCAGTTAGCGAGGCAGTTAGCGCAGGCAGGGCGGGCAGGAAGGGCGGAGCGCTCACACCCGCCCATAGGGACACCTCCTCTAAGGGCGCTCTCCCGTCAGCTGGGCTACAATGATCTCCACCAGGCACGGTGCTTTCTCTAGGAAGTCAGTACACACCCAGACCGACTGCCCGTCCAAACATGCAGCAGTTCAGGTCTCCGGATGCGGGGAGTGTCTGAGCCTCTTGCTGCCATCGGCGGGAGGCAGGGGGACTGCTTGCGTGAGGTGCGAGCAGGTGGACGACCTGGTCCGCATGGTGGCGGAACTCAAGGAGGAGGTGCAGAGGTTGAGGGATATCAGGGAGTGCGAGCGGGAGATAGACTGGTGGAGTGACTCCCTGCAGGACCGGAGGGAGAGGGACCAGGGTGAGATGCCCCAAAGGGGGGTGGACCCCCTGCCCTGTTGCCATCGGGCAGAGGGAGGGGACCTGCGAGTTGAGGAGGAATGGAGACAGGTCCCTTCTCGACCTCGCAGGAGATGCCCTCCCCTTCCGGCGCTGCCTTCCCAGGTGCCCTTGAACAATAGGTTTGAGGCCCTGGAGCTTGAGAGACCGGTGGGTGAGGACGAGGTAGGAAGCCTACCCAGGAGGATGCCTGAGGTGAGGAAGTTGGCTCCACGCCTCAGGACTGCCTCCACCAAGAAAGAGAGAAGGGTGATTGTTGTGGGCGACTCCCTCCTCAGGGGAACGGAGGGCCCTATTTGTCGGCCTGACCCCACGCATAGGGAAGTCTGCTGCCTCCCTGGGGCCAGGGTCAGAGACGTTACCAGGAAGCTTCCAAACCTGGTTCGCCCCTCTGACTATTACCCGCTTTTGTTAGTCCAGGCTGGCAGTGATGATCTTGAAAAGAGAAGCCTGAAGGCTATCAAACAGGACTATAGGGGGCTGGGACGATTGGTGGAGGGAGCGGGAGTGCAGGTGGTGTTTTCGTCTATCCCTACGGGGGAAGGGAGAGGCACGGAGAGGACATGGAAAGCTCACGTGGTTAATAGGTGGCTCAGAGGCTGGTGCCAGCACAGAAATTTTGGTTTTTTTCACCATGGGGAGCTTTACTCGGCACCTGGCCTGATGGCCCCAGACGGGTCCCTATCTCCAAGGGGAAAACGGATCCTAGGCCAGGAGCTGGCGGGGCTCATAGAGAGAGCTTTAAACTAGGCAAGAAGGGGGACGGGGCTCAAAGAAGGCTTGTTGGAGCCATGCCGGGGGAAACAATGGCTAGGCTGGGGAAGAAGGTGATGGCCCAGCTGAAGTGCATCTACACTAATGCACACAGCATGGGTAACAAACAGGAGGAGCTGGAAGCCATCGTGCAGCAGGAAGGCTACGACTTGGTTGCCATCACGGAGACATGGTGGGACCGCTCCCACGACTGGAGTGCTGCAATGCCTGGCTATCGGCTCTTCAGGAGGGACAGGCAGCACAGAAGGGGTGGTGGCGTGGCTCTCTACATTAGAGAATCTTTTGATGTTGTGGAACTCCAGGCTGGGAATGATAAGGTTGAATCCCTGTGGGTTAGGATCCGCGGGAAGGCCGGCAAGGCTAGCGTCCTGGTCGGGGTCTGTTATAGACCGCCGAACCAGGATGAGGAGACGGATGAGGAGTTTTATAGGCAACTGACAGAAGTTGCAAAATCGTCGGCGCTTGTCCTCATGGGGGACTTCAACTTCCCGGATATATCCTGGAAACACAACACGGCACAGAGAAAGCAGTCTAGGAGGTTTCTGGAGAGTGTGGGAGATAGCTTCCTAATGCAGCTGGTCAGTGAACCTACCAGGGGTGGTGCCCCGCTAGACCTTCTCTTCACAAACAGAGAAGGACTGGTGGGAGATGTGGTGGTCGGAAACCATCTTGGACAGAGTGACCACGAAATGGTAGAGTTCTCTATTGTTGGCGAGGCCAGGAAGGGGACCAGTAAAACTGCTGTACTGGACTTCTGGAGGGCTGACTTTGAGCTGCTCAGGACGCTGGTTGGCCGAGTCCCTTGGGAGGAGGTTCTGAAGGGCATAGGAGTCCAGGAAGGCTGGGCGCTCCTCAAGAAGGAAATCTTAACGGCACAGGAGCGGTCCGTCCCCACGTGCCCAAAGACGAGCTGGGGTGGAAGAAGACCGGCCTGGCTCAACAGAGAGTTGCGGCTTGTGCTTAGCAGGAAAAAGAGGGTTTATAATCTTTGGAAAAAAGGGCAGGCCACTGAGGAGGACTACAAGGATGTAGCGAGGCTGTGCAGGGAGAAAATTAGAAAGGCCAAAGCTCATCTGGAGCTCAACCTGGCTACTGCCATTAAAGACAACAAAAAATCCTTTTACAAATATATCAATGCGAAACGGAGGACTAAGGAGAATCTCCATCCTTTACTGGATGCGAGGGGAAACCTGGTTACTAAGGATGAGGAAAAGGCTGAGGTGCTTAATGCCGCCTTTGCCTCAGTCTTTAGCGGCAATACCGGTTGTTCTCTGGATACCCAGTGCCCTGAGCTGGCGGAAGGGGATGGGGAGCAGGATGTGGCCTTCGCTATTCATGAGGAAATGGTTGGCGACCTGCTAAGGAGCTTGGATGTGCGCAAGTCGATGGGGCCCGATGGGATGCACCCGAGGGTACTGAAAGAACTGGCAGAGGAGCTGGCCGAGCCACTTTCCATCATTTATCGGCAGTCATGGCTATCGGGGGAGGTCCCAGTTGACTGGCGGCTAGCCAATGTGACACCCATCTATAAGAAGGGCCGGAGGGCAGACCCGGGGAACTATAGGCCTGTCAGTTTGACCTCAGTGCCAGGAAAGCTCATGGAGCAGATTATCTTGAGGGTCATCACGCGGCACTTGCAGGGCAAGCAGGCGATCAGGCCCAGTCAGCATGGGTTTATGAAAGGCAGGTCCTGCTTGACGAACCTGATCTCCTTCTATGACAAAGTGACGCGCTTGGTGGATGAGGGAAGGGCTGTGGATGTGGTTTACCTTGACCTCAGTAAGGCTTTTGACACCGTTCCCCACAACATTCTCCTCAAGAAACTGGCTGCGCGGGGCTTGGACTGGCGTACGCTTCGCTGGGTTAGAAACTGGCTGGATAGCTGGGCCCAGAGAGTTGTGGTGAATGGAGTCAAATCTGGTTGGAGTCTGGTCACAAGTGGTGTCCCCCAGGGCTCGGTACTGGGGCCGGTCCTCTTTAATATCTTTATCGATGATCTGGATGAGGGCGTCCAGTGCACCCTCAGTAAGTTTGCAGATGACACCAAGCTAAGTGCATGTGTCGATCTGCTCGAGGGCAGGAAGGCTCTGCAGGAGGATCTGGATAGGCTGGAGCGATGGGCTGAGGTCAACTGTATGAAGTTCAACAAGGCCAAGTGCCGGGTCCTGCACCTGGGGCGCAACAACCCCAAGCAGAGTTACAGGCTGGGAGATGAGTGGTTGGAAAGCTGCCTGGCCGAGAAGGACCTGGGAGTATTGGTTGATAGTCGGCTGAATATGAGCCAGCAGTGTGCTCAGGTGGCCAAGAAGGCCAACAGCATCCTGGCCTGTATAAGAAGCAGTGTGGCCAGCAGGTCTAGGGAGGTGATTGTCCCCCTGTACTCGGCTCTGGTGAGGCCGCACCTCGAGTACTGTGTTCAGTTTTGGGCCCCTCGCTACAGGAAGGACATGGACGTGCTCGAGCGAGTCCAGAGAAGGGCGACCAAGCTGGTGAGGGGTCTGGAGAACAAGTCTTACGAGGAGCGGCTGAGGGAGCTGGGCTTGTTCAGCCTGGAGAAGAGGAGGCTCAGGGGCGACCTTATCGCTCTCTACAGTTACCTTAAAGGAGGCTGTAGTGAGGTGGGGATTGGTCTGTTCTCCCACGTGCCTGGTGACAGGACGAGGGGGAATGGGCGAAAGTTGCGACAGGGGAGTTTTAGGTTGGATGTTAGGAAGTACTTCTTTACCGAAAGGGTTATTAAGCATTGGAACGGGCTGCCCAGGGAGGTGGTGGAGTCACCATCCCTGGAGGTCTTTAAAAGACGTTTAGATGTAGAGCTTAGCGATATGGTTTAGTGGAGTGCTTAGTGTTAGGTCGGAGGTTGGACTCGATGATCTTGAGGTCTCTTCCAACCTAGAAATCTGTGTCTGTGTCTGTGTGTCTGTTATCGGTGGCGCAGACTCCGGATGCAGACCTGTGACTAGCGGTGTTCCCCAGGGGTCGGTGCTGGGTCTGGTCTTGTTCAACATCTTCATCGACGACCTTGATGAGGGAAAAGTGTCCACTCTCAGCAAATATGCCAACGATACAAAGCTGGGAGGAGTGGCTGACATGCCAGAAAGCTGTGCTGCCATTCAGCGAGACCTGGACAGGCTGGAGAGCTGGGCAGGAAGACACCAAATGAAGAGCATAACAAGAGCAAGTGTAGAGTCCTGCACCTGGGAAGGAACAACTGCACTTATCAGTACAGGCTGGGGGATGACCTGCTGGATAGGAGCTCTGTGGAGAAGGACCTGGGGGTCCTGGTAGATGACAAGTTGACCACAAACCAGCAGCGTGCCCTGGTAGTCAAGAAGGCCAATGGGATCTTGGCATGCATTAAAAGGAGAGTGGCCAGCAGGACAAGGGAGGTGATCCTCCCCCTCTACTCTGCCCTGGTCAGGCCTCACCTGGAATACTGGATCCAGTTCTGGGCTCCCTGGTGCAAAAAAAGACAGGGATCTCCTAGAAAGAGTCCAGCAGAGGGCCACAAAGATGATACGGGGCCTGGGGCATCTTCCCTATGAGGAAAGGCTGAGAGACCTCGGTCTGTTCAGCCTTGAGAAAAGAAGATTGAGAGTGGATCTTATTAATGTTTACAAATATCTTAAGTGTGGGAGACAGGGATTTGGCCAATCTCTTTTCAGTGGTCTGTGGGGACAGGACAAGGGGCAATGGCCAAAAAATGGAGCACAGGAAGTTCCACGCCAATATGCGAAAGAACTTCTTCACGGTGAGGGTGACAGAGCAGTGGAACAGGCTGCCCAGGGAGGTTGCTGAGACTCCTTCTCTGGAGATATTCAAGGTCCGTCTGGACGCCTACCTGGGCAACCTGCTCTGGGGAACCTGCTTTGGCAGGGGGGATGGACCCGATGATCTCTTGATGTCCCTTCCAACCCCTTCAATTCTGTCATTCTGTGATTCTGTGTGATTCTGTGATTCTGTGATTATGGAAATAAAGACAGTATCATAATGCATAATGCACAAGGAAGCTGTATCATGTTGGTATGGACAGTATTAATTATGTTGTTTCCTAACACGTTTGAGTTTTATAACGTGTACCAATGTCTACACATCCGTATCTTATGGTTTATCCTAAACTGGGGAACCACACAGTCATTAACTAGACCTCCACACTTGAATTAATGGAGTAAAAATATCTTATCACCTGTTCTTCCTCAGAAAGGGAGAAGACATACAATTTTCCACTGGATTTCACTAATATTTTATGACATTTCTTTTTTAGCATCTTAGCTTCTCATCTGATCTGATTTTCTTCTTTATTTGTTCTGAATTCCTCAGCCCTAGCAGATGGTTGTCGTTTAACACAGAAGGCAGCCAAGCACCACACAGCCCCTCTGTCACAGACCCTCCTCAACTGGACAGAGTGAGAAAATAAAATGAAAAAGCTCATGGGCTGTGATAAGGACAGAAAGATCAGTCACCAGTTCCCAAACAGATTAATGTTATTTATTGCCAAATAATAACAGACTAGAGCAGTGAGAACTAAAAGCAAACCAAAAACACCTTCCTCCCATACATCCTCTTTTATTTCCAAGAGGCACAGGGAAACAGGGAATGGGGGCTGCAGTCCGTGCCTAACACTTCATCTCTGCCCCTCCTTCATGGTCACTGTCTGCCCCTGCTCCTTGTGCGGTTCCTCCCATGGGATGTCATCCTTCCCGAACTGATCCTGCGTGGGCTTCCCACAGGCAGCAGCTCTTCAAGAACTGATACAGATATGGGCCATACCATGGTGTCCATCCATCAGGAGCAAACTGCTCCAACCTGGGTCCCCTCACAGGCAGCAGCTCCTGCCAGATCACCTGCTCCTGCGTGGTCTCCTCTCCATGGGCCACAGGTCTGGCCCGGAATCTGCTCCAGTGGGGGCCCTCCAGAGGCCGCAGCCTCTGTCAGTGCAGGTCCACTTGCTCCACCGTGGTCTCCTCCACGGGGTACAGCGTGGAACCCTGCTCCACCGTGGTACTCCATGGGCTGCAGGGGGACAGCCTGCTTCACCATGGTCCTCACCACAGGCCACAGGGGACTTCTGCTCTGGCACCTGGAGCACCTCTCCCCCTCCTTCTTCACTGACCTTGGCGCCTGCAAGGCTGTTTCTCACTCCTCTCACCCTCCCAGCTGCTGTGTAGCAGCAGGTTTTTTTCCCTTTCTTAAATATGCTCTCACAGGGGCACAAACAACATGGCTTATTGTCTAGGCTCTGGTCAGCAGCGGGGCCCTTATCTAACATGGGGCAGCTTCTAGATTCTTCTCAGAGAAGCCACCCCTATGGCCCCCTGCTACCAAAACCTTGCCACATAAACCCACTACACTGCTGAATGGGTCCCGCATGGGCAGCAGCTCCTGCCAGACATCCTGCTTCACCATGGGCTCCTCCACAGGCTGCAGCTCCAGCCCACAGCCTGATCCTGCAGGGGCTCTCCATGGGCTGCAGACTCTTTCAGGGCTGTTTCTCTCTACATTTTCTCACTTCTCTTCCCAGCTGCTGTTGTGTAGCAGTTTTTCCCTTAAATCTGCTCTCATAGAGGTGCAAACAGCATTGCTCATTGGCTGAACTCCGGCCAGCAATGGGTTCCTTTTGGAGCCGGCTGAAACTGGCTCTGATCTGACATGGGGCAGCTGCAGGGCTCTGCTCAGAGGCCACCCTTGCAGACCCACCGCTACCAAAACCTTGCCATATAAACCCAAAACACAGTTGTAAGGTAGTTTAGTTCTTCTTCAGTGTGGTGACTACTTCAAATTACTTTGCTTTCTCTTCACATTAATATTTCCAACATTGACATTTCAATGTTAGATTTCTACCAATAATATACACACTGAATTTAAAGGTGAAATTGCAACTATAAAATCAATGTAATAGAGAATTGGGTCTCATCATTGATAATGCACAATGAATAAAGAATAATTTAAAAGTTATTTCCCTTCTTTTCCACTAACACATTTGAACCCAGTCCTGGAGTACCTCTTCATCAAGACATGAGCTACCCATACCTCCCAGAAAGGATCCAGTTCTTGAGCATCACAGCACTGTGCCCCCCAAAAACAGGGTTTTTGTAACTGGTGTCTGAGACAAAACACACTGAAGTCAATGGAAAGGCAAAGAGTGACTTCAGATGTATTCTGACCAAGTCTTTACAGAATCTGAACAGAATCCAAAAGACAGGAAATGTCTGTGCTGTTATATACACACATTTTCTTCTTAAACCTGCTTATTCCCTGATCACCTTTAAGGTGATCTGCCATTAGTTCTGATTGGGTTTTTACTGGCCCTCACTTGCCAGTAGTGACCAAGCACAGAACTAAATCAATCTTTGTCAGAACTGTAATTGAGCACTTCCCTAATTTATGAGATGGGGTTTTCCATTAACAACAAAATCTTGAGAATTAAATAAAAACAGACCTTCACAAGTGCTGCTGCACTGGTGAATAAAATAAAAACATTGATAAATGTACGCCCCTTTTCCCAGACTGACTTTGAAAAATTCTATGGCACAGACCCAGGTCATATTCTGACAACAATTAGGAACGCTAAAATAAATAGTTGGCAATTCTTTGTTATGACAGGCTGTGCAAAGATGTTAGTTTTTGTGCTTTGTTTTGTTCTGTTTTTATTTATTTATTTATTTTATATGTGGTTTTGCCAATTTATACAGTGAATATGAATTATGTTATTACAGTAATTCTGTTGCAATTCTTCTGTATTTATACTGTTATGCCCTTTTTAGAGCATGGTAACTTCTTTGTTTTAAATCTGATTCGGCTGATACTTGATAAAAATTTACAAAGAGGGATGGAAATATTTCCTTAGATTTTGTTGGAATTGTTTCAATTCTTAATTTAAAACACTCAAATTTCAACGTAAAGATTTTTTCTTTTGGTCTTTCTAATAAAGCTTTGAATGTCTCATCAATTAAGACACTCAAACTAGACCAGATAAATCACTAAACAATGCAACAGCCATGACAGGGAGATGAATTGATTACCTAATAGGTATTTTCTACATCTATGTGCTACATCTCTAAAAACTTGTATTTATGTGAATAGTTCATTTATGTCAGCTATATGGATTTTGTCACCCTTGAATCAAGCCTTGTGTTTTATGACTTCGTGAAGGTTAAAAAATAATATTCAGCTGTTTCACTGATTTTACTACCATTCTTCTCCTCCACTTTCTGGTTCTACTTGGATTTGGAAAAGTAATATCATTAAGCAACTTGTTGACACAACATTTCCAGCATCCCTTTGAAATTAAAATGACGTTTAGAAGGTGCTTACGTTAAAGAAACCTAAATGCTGACTCCTTGAAATTTGTTATGCTTAATAATATACCATACTTTTAATATTTTTTTCATTTATGCAAATATACACACGCACACACTATCTAGAATACTGTCAGTTTATAAACTTGTATTGCCAATGCAAATGTTTTAGATAAATCACCGTTTCAATAAAATTGAACCTATTTTTTTTGAAGCACTATAGGAATTGAGAAAAAAAAAATACATCATACATGTTGTAGAAGCAAGGTAAATGGAAAATAGAAAATGAGTGGTGTCTAATTTTTTTTTGTTCATTTGTCCCACTGATAACAGGTGTTTAAATACTTGTTATTATAGATATTAAGTATAGATTTATTTTATTTTTTTTAATTTCAATCAGTTCTATAATTTAAAAAATGCAGCAAACATTCAATATACAGGTATGTACATAACCACAAGCACAACTGAACATGGATATGCACTAGTGGAATAGGGAAAGAGGATGCAAAATAATCTCTAAATAAAGATCTTCATCTGAGAGATGGAAGTAGAATCACAGAATCATAGAATCATAGAATATCCTGAGTTGGAAGGGACCCATAAGGATCATCAAGTCCAACTCCTGGCACCGCACAGGTCTGCCCAAAAGTTTAGACCATGTGACTAAGTGCACAGTCCAATCTCTTCTTAAATTCACACAGGCTTGGTGCAGTGACTACTTCACTGGGGAGCCTGTTCCAGTGTGCGACCACCCTCTAGGTGAAGAACCTCTTCCTGATGTCCAGCCTAAACTTCCCCTGCCTCAGCTTAACACCGTTCCCACGGGTCCTGTCACTGGTGATAATGGAGAATAGGTCACCTGCCTCTCCACTCCCCCTCGCGAGGAAGTTGTAGACTGCAATCAGGTCCCCCCTCAGCCTCCTCTTCTCCAGGCTGACCAGGCCAAGTGACCTCAGCCACTCCTCATATGTCTTCCTCTCTAGGCCCTTCACCATCTTCGTCACCCTCCTCTGGACACTCTCCAACAGTTTAATGTCTTTTTTGTACTGTGGTGCCCAGAACTGCACACAGTACTCAAGGTGAGGCCGCACCAGCGCAGAGTAGAGTGGGACAATCACTTCCCTCAACAAGCTAGCAATGCCGTGCTTGATGCATCCCAGGACACGGCTGGCCCTCCCAGCTGCCAGGGCGCACTGCTGGCTCATATTCAACACGCTGTCAACCACAACACCCAGATCCCTCTCTGCAGGGCTGCTCTCCAGCGTCTCGTCGCCCAGTCTGTACGTATAGCCAGGGTTGCCCCATCCCAGGTGCAGGACCCGACACTTGCTTTTGTTAAACTTCATGTGGTTGGTGATCACCCATCTCTCCAGTCTGTCCAGATCTCTCTGCAAAGCCTTTCCACCCTCATCAGAGTCCACAACTCCTCCAAGTTTGGTGTCGTCGGCAAATTTGCTCAAAACACCTTCTAGTCCTACATCCAAATCATTTATAAAAACATTGAAGAGGACTGGCCCTAAAATGGAGCCTTGAGGGACCCCACTAGTGATCATCCGCCAGCCAGATGTGGCCCCATTTACCACAACCCTTTGAGCCCTGCCCGTCAGCCAATTGCTCACTCATCATATGATGTTTTTGTTAAGCTGTATGCTGGAGATTTTGTCCAGTAGGATCCTATGGGAAACCATGTCAAAAGCTTTGCTGAAGTCCAAAAAGATCACATCAGCTGGTTTCCCTTGATCGACTAGACGGGTGATCTTATCATAAAAAGAAATCAAATTTGTTAAACAGGACCTACCCCTCATGAACCCATGTTGGCTGGGACCAATGACTGCATTGTCCCCCAGGTGTGCTTCAATAACTTCAAGGATCATCCTCTCCATAATTTTACCAGGCACTGACGTGAGACTGACAGGCCTGTAATTGCTAGGGTCTTCTTTCTTACCCTTCTTGAAAATTGGCACAACATTTGCCAGCTTCCAGTCCAATGGGACCTCTCCAGATTCCCAAGATCGTTCAAAAATGATTGAGAGAGGTCCCACGATGACGTCAGCCAGCTCTTTAAGCACCCTGGAATGAATTCCGGACCCATGGACTTGTATGGATCCAGGTGGAGCAGCAAATCCCGCACACGTTCAGGGTCGGTTGGGAGTTTGTCATTCCCACTGTCATGGTCCTCCAGCTCAGGGTACCCTGGGTCCCGAAGCCCATCATCAGTGTTGAAGACAGAGGCAAAGAAGGCATTAAACGTCTCTGCTTTGCCTATGTCATTGTCTGTGAGGAGACCCTCCCCATCTAGTAGCGGACCTATGTTTTCTTTGGTTCTCCTTTTTCTGTTCACATATCTAAAAAAAACTTTTTTATTGTCTCCCACAGACATGGCCAGCTTCAACTCTAGTTGGGCTTTGGCCACACGAATTTTCTCCCTACAAACACGAACAGCATCCCTGTATTCCTTCCTCGTTGCCTGACCCTCCTTCCAGCAGCCGTACACTGTCTTTTTTCGCCTAAGCTCCAGTAGAAGTTCCCTGGTCAGCCAGGCCGGCCTTCTGCCCCGCTTGCCTCACTTCCAATATTTTGGAATCACCTGATCTTGTGCTTTTAGGAGGCAGTGCTTAAAGATTGACCAGCACTGATGGACGCCAATGCCTTCAAAAGCAGTTTCCCAGGGGACCTTGCTGACTAGTTCCCTGAGCAGCCTGAAGTCTGCTTTCCCCATATCCAGGGCTGAAGTTTTGGTGACAGTTTTCCTTCTGTCACCATAAATTCTAAACTCAACCACTTCATGGTCACTATGACCGAGACGGCCGCCAATTGCCACGTCTCCCACAAGACCCTTTCTGTTCTCCAGCAACAAATCTAGGAGGGCACCTTTCCTAGTTGGCTCTCTTAGCACCTGCACCAAGAAGTTATCATCTAGGTGCTTTATGAGCCTCCTGGACTTGCTCGTGTCAGCCGTGTGGTGATCCCAGTTGACGTCTGGCAAGTTGAAATCCCCCATTAGGACAAGGGGAGTTGATCTTGAGGAATCTCTTAGTTCTGCAAAGAATAATTCATCGGCGTTGTCGTCCTGGCCAGGTGGTCTGTAATAGACTCCCACAACGACATCCCCTTTATTTGTTCGTCCCTTAATCCTTACCCAGAGGCTCTCAACTTTGCCATCGCCAACTTGAAGTTCCACACAGTCCAGCCCATGCTTCACATACATCGCCACCCCGCCACCTCGCCTACCCTGCCTGTCCCTCTTGAAGAGCCTGTAACCATTTATTGCAACACACCAGCCACAGGACTCATCCCACCAGGTTTTGCTTATGCCAATAATGTCGTAGCTGCGGGACTGGGCCAAGACTTCTAGCTCATCCATTTTCTTCCTCATACTGCGTGCGTTTGTGTAGAAGCACTTCAAATGCGCCTCCCTACACGCAGCACCTTGTGTAGCCGACCGAAGGACCTCACTAGCACACAGTCCCTCTGATTCTAGCGCCCCATCCCTTAGCTTATCACCAGCGTGCCTGGTTTTATCCCCTTCCCCCTTTTACTCTAGTTTAAAGCCCTAAAGTAAAGGAATAGCTTTATTGGATGTTCCAGAGAGAGCACTGTGGCATTCTAGTGGATATCTGTCCATTCGAAGTATCGTTCACATATACAAAAAATGTTGTAAACAGCTCAGATTAGCAGTTGCTTTAAATTAACATCATGCTGCCTTAAGTCAAACCTAAAACATAAGACCTAACATGAAAGACTTTGAGGTACTGAAAGAAGAATCAAAATTGGAATTGGGAGTTTAAGGCAGGACTGTTAGAAGAAAAAGGAAAATCCAAACTGCACACATTCAGTGGAAATGAAAAACTTTAGAAGTAATCCTCACAACACAGGGACAGAAAGGAATTTTATAAGCATCATCCAGCTGGAAACTCGTGTTGTGAATTTGGTCCATGTTGTGTATGTGAAGTACTTCATTAGGAGGCATCCCAATGCTCCTGTTGTCTGGGCAGGTGAGGTTTGTCCTCCCTTTTGGGTTAGATGGAGGGACAGCTGGGTTCAGCAACTCCATTTCCTATATTCTGGAAATACAGGAGATGGAGCAGCTTACTAGAAGGATAACAAAAGCAATAGAAGACTCAATCTCCCTGGCTTCTGGTTGTGGGTCAACACTGAAGTCTTTGGTCCCCAGACTCCACCTGGTCAAGTGTACTCTCATGCCTACTGCTGATGCTTGTACTTTCCATGGAAAAGCTAGAGGAACAGAGCAAGAAGGAAAAAAAGCGGAAAAAAAATGCAAAGTGGCACAAATCCCTTCATGCCAAACCAATCTCTCTTTATCAGTGGTCAGTGAATAGAACTTTTATATCACCACTCTTTAGATGCTATAGATTCAGCTTTTCTAGCCTTAGTCACACATCCATATTGTATCAAGCCTTAACTTTTCATATTCTCAGCCTACTGCTTAAGTATATTCAGTCATCAACCTCTAGTGACCAGCTTCGCTTTTCCACAGTCATGATACTAGGTCATAGCCTCCAGCCCATGATTACTTTACAGTCCTGCACCCAGCAAGGACAATTGTACTTATCTACCCTCTGAGATGAGGACTTTTTTTTTTTTTCCTCTGCACTCTCCTGGCCCCCCAAACAACTACATGCTCTTCTGCTTTCTGTGGCTCCAGATACTGAGGCAGTACTTTTGCTTGTACCATTTTGTAGCAACTGGAACAAACATTACTACCTAAATTAGTGACCTAATAGCTTGTTTGGAACAGGACTGTGAGCTCTTCAGTGCTTGATTCCTTTAATCAAAGATCAGATCTGGGATTTAACTAGTGTTGATGGCAATAAAGAGATTCAATAGGTCAGCGGTTAGGAAAAGACTATAAAAT